>NW_022589723.1:3194321-3466817 GCF_004348235.1 Phoca vitulina | reverse complement strand
ATAAAATCTTTAAAAAAAAAAAAAAAAAAAAGATTTTATTTATTTGACAGAGAGAGAGAGACAGCTAGAGAGGGAACACAAGTGGGGGGTGGGAGAGGGAGAAGCAGGCTTCCCACTGAGCAGGGAGCCCGATGCAGGGCTCGATCCCAGGACCCTGCGATCATGACCTGAGCCGAAGGCAGACGCTTAACGACTAAACCACCCAGGCGCCCCGACACTGAACCTTTTTAGCATGGACACACTGAAGTCTCCTTTGATCTGTTTTCTGTCAGCTTTCTCCACTTTTGGCTCCTGCCTTTTCCCCAGATAGGCCCGGATTCCACTCTTGCATAGCATCTTGCCTCTCCCAGGGCCATGCTCATTCATGCATCTGGGCCTTTGCAAATGCCATCTTCTCTCAACACCCCTTCTCTCCTGCAAACGCCCCAAGTAAGGGGACAGATCACTAAGCATGGATTCCATGAATGGCTTCCTCACAATCCGTATCCACGGATATGTAGAATTCCCAAATAAGAAAGAAATACTGAATTTCCATATACTCCATACCAATATACTGGGATTATAATAAGAAACCCTAATAATCAAACCTTTGGCAAAGCTGGTTTTTAACCCTGTTTTCCTCTCTACTTTCTGTTAAGTGCCCCTTCCACTTTGCATATGTGAAACTATGTGCTGCTTCCTCTCTTTACCTAGAGCCACAGCTAGAAGGACTGCTAGTGATTTGGTGAATCAAACCCAGAGTATTCGGTCAGATAATCATATACTCCTTCCTGGACAAAGTTTGCCTAAGATCCTGGGAATCTTTATGAAATACCAAGCCCAGTTCCTTCCAGCCAAAACTACAGAGGAGGCTGGGTCAAGGGAACATAATGCTTTTGAACCCTTGGTGACTCTCTTTTCAGGCTCCTTTACTTTCACACTGAACATGATGCGTGTACACGGGAGACAAAATAGTTGTAAACCTTCCACTTATTCCTAGTTAAATGATCTTTAGGTCATATGAAGTACTAGGAGTTTCCCCCCTCCCTGCCCCTCCCTGCTGAAAATCTGTTTTTCTGCATTCATCCCAATATCCCATTTGAAAGGAGACAGGTGCTGAGGTTTGACACCTTCCTCAAGTTTTATCTATGTTTATCCATGTTTTTATCCACCTTCCTTGACTCATAACTTGATTGCTTCTACTGCTTTCATTTTTAAGTGCATCCTCTTCCCATTTACAATAGCCTAGTGATCTATATCTCCTGCTAAGAAAGATGCAAATTCACAATCCTTAAGAGAACAATCCCAATTAAACCATTTTGTTTTAATCTTCCTTTTCCTTACTGGCACTACTTTTATCTGTCTCTTGTCATGCTTCTCAGCCTGCCCTCCATTAGAAACACCTAGAGAGCTCTGTAAAAAAATACCGATGGGCAGCACCATCCTCAGAGATCTGAGATGGTGTCCTTGCACTGATATCCTTAAAGCTCGCCAAGGGATTCCAAAGGGCATCCAGAGTTGAAATCAACAGCCACTGTCCTTAATCTTTACTCTGCTCCAAGCACAGCTGAGACAGTATGAAACCACGGTATCAGTGGATTCTTTTTGGCAATGACTTACACTTGGGTCATTTCAGAATTGCCAAAGGAACATGTGCTATTTGGAAAAGCCCCTTCCTGATTCTGATATGTCCCCATAAGGGAAATACCCCTTCATTACCTATATTGAAAATAGTTACTCCACAGGGCAGATAAGTCTACATTCTTTTCATGATGCCTCATGGCTCCTTAAAACCTGGCCTCTGCTAACTTTTCCAGATACTTCTCTATACTTTCCCTGTGCTGCACCACTACAGAATCAGCTTATGTTCAACCCCATTTTTATGCTTTTACACATGCTATTTGCACTACTCACAACACCTTTTCTGCCCATTTCCACCTAGCAAAAGCCCTAAAGGAAAATTCAGTCAAGTTCAGCTGAACCCTCTGGCTTAAACCTTTCTTGACTCTTCCTAACAAGAATTTTTCTTTGACATTGTTGCCAAAGAACTTGCTAGGTTCACATCGCATTATAGTCATTTATGCTTATCTTTTTTGTAAATCTAAAAGCTCCAGGCAGTTGGGGACTGTGCCTTATTCATGTCTGAACTTCCAGAACATTGCATATTGCTTGTCTTGTTAGTGATCCATAAATGCTTATGGAATTGAATTATTTCCTTAGTTTTAAATATCAAGACTTCCTTGTGCCTCTGTATTACCCACCCAACTAGACTTGCAGCTTCAAAAAAATTTTTAAAGAGAGGTACATGTGGTCACTTCCTCTTTGACAGTCCCACGCACAACATAAAACTGAGATTTCATAGTTATTATTGCCTACAAAATTCAAATAAAACATCTAGGGCTTTTGGGTTTTTTTTTTTTTTTAAGTGTGAGTATTTCTAAAAGTTGACATTCATTTAATTTTAACAATTCAAAATATTGTGGATTAGTGTGCTTTCCACAACAAGCTTAAAGGCTGTTGGCATAAGTATAATAAACTACGCAGTAGAATCGAACCACATTTGTGATTTTAATCTGATTAGGGACTAGGCTCTAGGCAACTCCCCCAGCCTCCTCAGGGGCTCGTCCTTCCTCCCCCTTACCAAATCCTCATTATTTTTTAATATCCTTCACATTACCACTGCTCGGAGATATCATCGAAGGAACACACTGTACTGAAACTCAAGCAACAGAGGGAGACTTTTGCTTGTCTGGTCCCCACAAACACGTCTGTCAAAAAGAACGTGGAAAAGTGCCTGCTGATGAAAGACATCATGATGGTGCCAAGCGATGTGGAAAAATCATCTGTTAGCATTTTGTTGTTACGAACAATCTCTCCCAGTGGTGCTGCCACGGCCAGTAAAAATTCAGGTTATCTGCTGTACAACTTGAGTCAGTCAACCTTTTCCAGGGACTCTTCCAAATTCTACATTCGAGGCGGGGGCGAGCTAGAATATTCCCAGGGACGGCACAGAAGCACGATGAAGCTTCACCACTTCAGAGAAGTGCAGTCTGAGCAGATGGAAGGAAATAAAGGGGGAGGGGGGGCCCAAGGGCATCAAGTCCCTCAAAGGGATGGAATTGGGGCCTCACAGAGTGAGGTTAAGGGAGAAGACAGGGGTTCTATGGCTTTGGATGTGGGCATCCTGGCTTTCCTGTTTTGTTGTTGAAGGCTGTACAAAGGCTTCAGTAATTCCCTGTGTAATTAACTTACACTTGTTATTATAAAAAGAAGTCTCTATTAATAAAAAGAATGGCACTGGGCTTGACAAAATTCCCAGCAGTTAACAATAGCTGGTTTTAATCAACTATTATCAATAATTTTTTTTTGTTCTTATCAGAAATAAATCACATCATGTTACAACTAAGAGGCCATCTCAGGGACACTCAGAAACATGAGGCACATCTGATACATCAATGTAATTAGAACTTGCTAGGAGGAATAAATAAAGAAACTGGGCAGGAAAAGGAGTAAAGAGCAATCAAAAGATAAAATAACACTTAAGTTGACTTGGGAGTAAAACCCAACACATGCAAGGCTGTCGAGTACAAAGTTAAATTACACACATGTAAAAATGGTGCTATCTCCAGGGATCATCTGCCATGCTGATGTTCAGTCAAGATAGTGAGAGAAAAGAAACCAACGTAAAGTAAGTGTGCTAGACCCCATGCGAGGTGCCTTAATTTAATCCTCACAACTCTGTAAGGCAGACATCTGGGGGATGTGTTAACTTCTATAAGACCCCATGCCTGGAAAATGGTGACAGAGAAACTTAAATCGGGTTGATATTAAATGCATGCTCTTTCCTCTTTACCATTTTTGAACTGATAGTAGCTAAAATAATAGTATTTCATAATAATGTTTAAAACTGAAGAATAGCTGACACACAATGTAATGTTAGTTTCAGGTGTACAACATAGTGATTCAACAACACTGTATGTTATGCTGTGTTCACCACAAGTGTGTAGCCGCCATCTGTCACCATACAGTGCTTATTACAGTACCACTGACTATATTCCCTATGTCATAACTTTCATCCCTCTGATTGGTTTATTCCATCCCTGGAAGCCTGTACCTCCCACTCCCCTTCACCCATTTTACCCATCCCCTGCCCCAAACCCTGACCTCTGGTAACCACAGGTTTGTTCTCTGGGGTCTGTTTATGGGTCTGTTTGGTTTTTGTTTTGTTTTTTAGATTTGACATATAAATAAAATCATATGGTATTTATCTTTCTCTGACTTACTTCACTTAGCATAACCTTAGCATGGACCTCTAGGTCCATCCATGTTGTCACAAATGCCAAGGTCTAGTTAATTTTTATGGCTGAGTAATATTCCTCTCTCTCTGTGTGTGTGTGTGTGTGTGTGTGTGTGTATCTCACATCTTCTTTATCCATCTATTGATGGACACTTGGGATGTTTCCATATCTCTGCCATTAGGTGTTTTGTTTTTTCTGGTATTTCTATTTTTAATTTTCTGAGGAAACCCCATACTGTTTTCCTATACTGGTTGCACCCATTTACATCCTTGCCAATTGTGCACAAGGGTTCCTTTTTGTCCACATCCTCACCAACACTTGTTGTTTCTTGTCTTTTTGATTCTAGTCATTCTGACTGACTGAGGTGATAGCTCATTGTGGTTTTGATTTGCATCTCCCTGACGTTGAGCAACTTTTCATGTGTCTGTTGGCTAGCTGTAGGTCTTCTCTGGGAAAATGTCTATTCGGGTTCTCTGCCCATTTTTAAGTCAGATTATTTGGGGGTTTTTTTGGTGTTGAGGTGTAAGTTCTTTATATATATTTTTATATTAACCCTTATTGTATACATCATTTGCAAATATCTTCTCTCATTCAGTAGGTTGCCTTTTCTTTTTATTGATGTTTTCCTTCACTGTGCAGAAGCTTTTTATTTTGGTGTAGTCCCAATGGTGTATTTTTGCTTTTGTTCCCCTTGTCTGAGGAGTCATATCTAGAAAAGTGTTTTTAAGGCCGATGTCCAAGAGATTACTATGTTTTCTTTAAGAACTTTTATGGTTTCATGTCTCACATTTAGGCCTTTAACCCATTTTGAATTTATTTTTTATTTTGGTGTAAGAAAGCGGTCCATAATAATTATTGACTAACAACATTACATACTATCTATGGTTTACAATGCATTTGTATTACATTAATGTTTATAATTATGGCAACAACCTCTGACAAGGCTGGTACTGTAACTGTTTTTACGATGAAGAGGGGCATAGAGACAGTAAGTAAATTGCCAATGAGATAGATTCAAATCCAGAGCTTTTCACTTTAGAGCTTTTTTCACCTTATCCCGGATCCTCAGTTATTAATAATCTTTCCCATTCACTACTCTGAAATCAGAATGCCAACACAAAGATAGAGATACTTTCTGACAAAAGATGCTTTCTTTAAAATATTTGCCCTCCATCCTTCTGGAAAAGAACTGGAGTCACTGGGTAAGTAATAGATCTGAAGTTTTTTGGTTCCTAGTAAGTGGAAAGCACTGGCTGAGGGTCAGAAGATCTGGATTCCTCTCCTGGTTATTTCAGTCATGAGCTACTTGGACTTCCAGAATTTTTTACTTCCCCTAATCCTCATTTTATTAATATCTAAAATGAGAGATCTAAAATACTTAGTAAGTTTTCCTTTAGTTCTAAAATGCTAATAATTTCCACATCCAAGACTTCATCATATCTCTTCCTCTCAAAACTTCCTAGGTTACAGCTCTGCTCATGAAAGCTTGATAAAGATTTAAAGCACAATACTGTCTAAGCCACATAAAAATAGAGTCCCAACCCTCATTATTAATGCAAATGTACACACAAGGTCAAACAGACTCATTAAGGTGCTCTGAAAACACACCAGTGGCTCAGTTTGCTGTTTAGATAAAGTCATGCGTTATTTTTTGCCATCTGATAGTTTTTATGATGATTCAGGAATATACTTCAAAAATAAACATATATAACCATGGATCATCATCCAAGGAAGTAGTGGGAAAGTAAAACAGAAGAAGTTTTGAAATCTGGACTGAGATTCCTACCTGGGAAACAAAACAAAACAAAACTTAATTGTAGCCAGAGTGCTTTTGTGGAATAAAAGAAAAAAAAAATCATTACTCACAGGGGATTCTGGTAACATTTTATTCCTAAGTTATTAATATCACTAAATGTAGTGTAAGTCACAGAATGGATGTACCTTGGGAGATCCATGAAAATGATTTTCAGACTTCATTTTTGCAAAAAGTAATTCTAAACCTAATGAGCAAACCCAAGACTGCACATTTTTAGGCAATGAGCCAACACACTAACTCCTCTATTAAGAGAGAGGACTTGGAATTTCATGTTGTATTATTAACACCACTGGAGCTACAGCTAGTCCAATAAAGTACGTATGACCCACTGCAGAGTACCTGTGAGCTTAGAAGCAACAAATGGTAAATCCTGGTCCCCAATGTGGCAACAAACTGAGGTACTTTAAGTAATTACAGCAATTACTTTAATATTTCCTTCTCAACTCATGCACTGTCTATGAAGGGACACCATCCTATGGTCAATGCCAACATGTCCCATAGTATCATTTTGGAAACTGTCAAGTGGATTCCTCAGTTACATTTGCCTCACATACTCCCAAACTTTGTATTTTTTTCTTGAAGTGAAAAGTGGTATTGGGTCACTTAAATAGCATTATCAAATGGGAGCATGTGAGGAGGGACTAGTTGTTGAGTTCTGTCTGGTACAGAAAGTAAAGGTGACACGCATAAACTCTGGGATTACTGATTAGAAAAAAGTTTCCACCTCTTTCCCAGTCATAGTTCTCTGGTAGCAAGAAGATGATCAGGGGAGAGATTGTGACAAATTCCTACTTATGGATTTACTCTTCATAGTGTTATATGAACCAGAGAGACTGGAAACAAGTCTTATCTCACTTATACCAAAGTTTCTCTACCATCTAATGTTCAAATAAGCTTTAATGAGCATCTATAATGCATCAGATCTTGTGAAAAGTGTCAGAGAAATGATAATAATTAAGAAACAATCCATACTTTGAGACATTCTAGCTGAGAAGAGATATTTGTCAGTTTCAATCTTCAAGACAGCTGAGCTATATATGTATATGGATTTTACATTATTATTATTGACACATAACATTTTTCTTGAGAACTGAAGAAAACCAAGACCACACCGGTTGATTTGTCCAGCAAAGATATCCCAAGTTATTCATGTTGCTTCTACTACACAGGAACAGGCCACTCCAGGCCCAAACACTTATAACTAACCTCCCTGAATATATTTCCAATGAGTAATCAAGGAGGTATTTGGCTTCCTACCTTAACGTGTTTGAATAAATGACCAATGATGTGTGCCTAGGCCACAACCACCTTCTCCTCGCCACTTTGAGTCTTCCTAGGGATTAGTCACTTGATAAATCTGCCATTGAATGGTTTTAAAATTATAGGTTAATCGACAAGGAAAACAAACAAGAGGGTTTATATGTTTTTCATTAAGATCTGGGCTCTGGTCTAGGACATGTCCTCTAAGGAAGCTAGGAAGGGAAATGTCTTAAATTTCCAAAAATTGCTCACCCCAGCCAAAAGGCACACTCATTGTATAAGATATACGTTGAGATGCCAAAAAAGGGCTCACAAAATTAAGGATAGTCTTTATTCTCTAAGTAATGGACCCAAGGAGAAATATTTTCTACTATAATTGGAGAGACTGGGTCAGGTAATGGAAAAAACACTAAAATAGTGGTCAGAGTGCCTGGATTTAGTTCAGCATAAGACTGCTGTACGACCTCAAATTTCCTTCTTATCTCTGGCTATTGTCTTCATCTGTAAAATAAACAGGTTAGAAAAAGATCAGAAAACTTACAAACCAGGTGTCTTGGGATCCATGGAGTATCTGAGCAGTTCTGCAAACACTTAGTTTTAATGTTATTTTAAAAGGATATTTAACCTAAAAACAACAAGGACTTTAAGAAATACAGAAAGTTATATTTGGTTTTTCTGGCAATCTGGAATACAAAGTTTTCCCTGACATGTTTTGGGATCTATTTGGATGTTCTGAAGACAAATTTCATTGATTAGGAAAGTTGTAACTCTACACTGGTCTCTTTCTTTTTTAAAATTCAGGCTTGCCCTTATACATGTAAGTATATTGCTACAGCACAGATACCATATTCAATGAAGCACAGCCAAGGCTCAGGTTCATCTGCTCTGTGCAGGCCCCTACTTTGGCAAAACAGTTTGTTGTTTGATAACAAGCAAAGAATGAGGAGAAAAACAGGTGATTTTGGCATTTAATTTTATACTTGGTGCGTTTTGACAGAGTAATGTGTATGATTAAAAATAATTGCAGCCAGGGACGCCTGGGTGGCTCAGTCAGTTAAGCGTCTGCCTTCGGCTCAGGTCATGATCCCAGGGTCCTGGGATCGAGTCCTGCATCAGTCTCCTTGCTCAGCGGGGAAGTCTGCTTCTCCCTCTCCCTCTGCCTCCCCCCCGCCACCGTTTGTGCTCTCTCTCTGTCTCTCTCTCTCTGACAAATAAATAAATAATATCTTTAAAAGATAAAAAAAATTAAAAAAAGGGATGCCTGGGTGGCTCAGTCGTTAAGTGTCTGCCTTTGGCTCAGGTCATGATCCCAGGGTTCTGGGATTGAGTCCCACATCGGGCTCTCTGCTCAGCGGGAAGCCTGCTTCTCCCTTTCCTACTCCCCCTGCTTGTGTTCCTTCTCTCGCTGTGTCTCTGTCAAAAAAAAAAAAAAAAGCAGGATGCAAAAAATAAAAAAATAAAAAATAAATTAAAAAAAATAAAAATTATAAAAATAATTGCAGCCATTCTTAATTGTTATTAATTCGATGTAAAAATTTCCTGTAATACATGTTTCAATCTTAAGGATTGTTTTAAAACTGAATACAACCTTAGGATTTTAAGGGAAAAAAAATTTTTAACTCCATTTTTAACCATATATTTTATAAAATGTGATTTTTGTAATTTTCTTCTAGTAAAATAAAGTAATTGGATGCTGTGGCTTACTGAAAACTCTAAATTTAAAACTCCTAAATTCAAATTTGTTTTTATCAAAAAAGCATCTTCATGAAAACATATGAGAGGACCTTTATGACCTTGGTGTAGGCAGAGTTCTTTTTCTTTTTTAAAAAAATTGAAGTATAATTAACACACAGTGTTAATTTCAGGTGTACAATATAGTGATTCAACAATTCTATGCATTACTCAGTGCTCAACACAAGTGTACTCTTTTTTTTTTTTTTTTTTTTAAAGATTTTATTTATTTATTTGAGAGAGAGAGAATGAGAGAGAGAGAACACATGAGAGGGGATAGGGTCAGAGGACGAAGCAGACTCCCTGCCGAGCAGGGAGCCCGATGCGGGACTCGATCCAGGGACTCCAGGATCATGACCTGAGCCGAAGGCAGTCGCTTAACCAACTGAGCCACCCAGGCGCCCAACACAAGTGTACTCTTAATGAGTTCTTAAATATGCCATCAAAAGCACAAGCCATCACAAAAATTGATAAATTGGATTTTTTCAAAAGTTCAATTTTGGCAAGGCACTGTTAAAATAAAACATAAGCCTCAGATTGGGAGAAAATTATCCACAAAATACATATCTGACAAAGAACTTGTACCCAGAACATAAAAAGAACTCTGTTAAAACAAAAATTTAAAAAACAACCTCCTCCTTCCAAAATGGGTAAATGATTCAAATGTGCTCATGAAAGAAGATATATGGAGAACATTTAAGCACATAAAAAAGATACTTGACATCCCTTAAACCAAACCACAATGAGATACCACTACATATTTATTGAAAGGAAGGGAGGGGAAGAGAGGAAAACTGACCCATCTGACAATACCAAGGGCTCAGGAGGATGTGGAGCAACTGGAACTCTCCTAGGTGACCAATGGGAATGCAAAATGGCACAGCTACTTGAGAAAACAATTTGGCTGTTTCTTATAAAGTTAATATGCACTTGCCATGTGACCCAACAGTCCCACTTCTAAGTATTTGCCCAGGTGAATTAAAACATGTTCACATGGGGGGGCAGAAGTGGCGGCAGCTGTGACGGCGGCGGCTGTCAGACCTGGAGAGGGGCCGGGGCGGAGCGGCAATGGAGGGTCAGCGCTGGCTCCTGCTGGAGGCCAATTCCGAGGTCACTGACCAGTTTCTCAAACAATTAGGTCTACATCCTAACTGGCAGTTCAGGAATGGATCCTGAACTCCTTAGCATGGTACCAAGACCAGTGTGTGCAGTGTTACTTCTCTTCCCTATTACAGAAAAGTATGAAGTATTCAGAACAGAAGAGGAGGAAAAAATAAAATCTCAGGGACAAGATGTTACATCATCAGTATATTTCATGAAGCAAACAATCAGCAATGCCTGTGGAACAACTGGACTGATCCATGCTATTGCCAACAATAAAGACAAGATGCACTTTGAATCTGGATCAACCTTGAAAAAATTCCTTGAGGAGTCTGTGTCAATGAGTCCTGAAGAACGAGCCAGATACCTAGAGAACTATGATGCTATTCGAGTCACTCATGAGACCAGTGCCCATGAAGGTGAGACTGAGACACCAAGTATAGATGAAAAAGTAGATCTTCATTTTATTGCATTAGTTCATGTAGAGGGGCATCTCTATGAATTAGATGGATGGAAACAGTTTCCAATTAACCATGGGGAAACTAGTGATGAAACTTTATTAGAGGATGCCATAGAAGTTTGCAAGAAGTTTATGGAACGTGACCCTGATGAATTGAGATTCAACGCCATCGCTCTATCTGCAGCATAGCTGGTCAGTGATGGAAACACCAAATACTGTATTATTTGCAACAAAAATTAAATTTCTGCTGCCATACACTAACTCAAAAATTTTGATATTCTCATTAACTTGACTGATTAAACTTTATGTGAATTAAAAAAAAAACATGTTCACATGAAAATCCATACACATACATTTTTAGCAGTTTTATTAATAATCACCCATGAGGGTTAATTTTGTGTGTCAACTTGACTGGGCCACTGGGTGTTCTTTGAGGGTGTATTTAGATGAGATTAACATTTGAATCAATCAGTAGACTGAGTAAAGAAGATTGCTCTCCCTGATGGGGGTGGGTACCATCCAATCAGTTGAAGACCTGAATAGAACAAAAAGGTTCACTCTCCTGCCAAGAAAAAACTCCTCCTGCCTAACTTCCTTTGAACTGAGACATTAGTTTCTTCCTGCCTTGGAATGAAATCATCAACACTGGCTCCTCCTAGGTCTCAAGATTTTTGGCCTTCAGGCTGGAACTATGGCACCCACTCTCCTGGGTCTCCAGCATGTCAACCCACCTGGGAGATCTTGGGACTTGTCAGGCTCCATAACTGCATGAGCCATTCCTTAAAATAAATCCCTCTCTCTCTCTCTAGAGTTTAGTTTAATCCTATTAGTTTAATTTTTTTTTTGTGGAGGACCCTAGTACATTGCCAAAATTGGAAGCCACCCAAATGTTCTTCAACTGGGAAAGGATAAACAAATGGTGGTACATGCACAAAGTAAAATCTAATTAGAAATAATATGGATGAATCTCAAATGTGTTAAGAAGCTGGACCTAAAAGGCCACACACTATACCATATGATTCCATTCATATCACATTCTGGGCAAGTCAAAGCTATAGGGAAAGAAAAAGCAGGAATGGTTGCCAGGGGCCTGAGGTCAGGAGAGAGGATGTCTTCCAAGGGACACAGAGGAATTTTTTATGGTGATGGAATGTACTATGTCTTGATTGTGGTTATGGTTACATGACTGCATGGGTTTGTCAAAACTTGTACACTATAAAGGGTGATTTTTATTGTGCATAAAATAATCTCAATTAAAAAAAGCAGTTACAGATTGACATTATAATAAGTAATATGTATACATTTGTATAAATTTAAGACTGTAAAATAAATACACACTAATAAAATGCCACTTAACAGTTGGACTTCCAAGCAAGATTTTGTTTGCAACAAAATCTTTCTCTTTTGAGAAAACACATTACAAGAGACATAGAGTAAGATGAGTCCCAAAAGCATCTAAAGAAGTACCTAGAACAAAGTCCAGCTTTCCTAACATAAAAGTTTAAGCTTTCTCATCAATGCTATAGCATTTTCACACCTGTGGCCCAGGTTCTGGAACTTTCTCTGTCTAGGTCAGATCTGGGATGGGGTTAGTGGTGACCAGCTAAGACAGCACCGCCACATTCAGCATCACTCTCACATCACCACTAAGTGACAACATGGCCAGGGAGTGAACAACGTCTACTAAGAGCTCAGAGTGCTAGGCAGGATGTTACGTTGCCTTTAACACTGTGTTGTCTCATTACTTCCCCTCTTTCAGTCTCTTTCCTATCACATTATTTATGACGAGTCTGATGTTCTCATTGTAGTTGATCACCAAATGTTTTCAAGGATACAAGGTCCTACTTCTCTGCTTCTGTAAGTAAAAAGGATCTAACATCTTCTATTCCCAGGTCAACTTGAAGAGTTTTCTCTATTAATGTTTTTCTTAACAAGCCTCCAAAGCAAGGATCAAGGTATTAGGTTAAAAGTGTGCCTTAGGTTTGTGATAGATTGATAGGTGGTGTCTCTGTTACTAGGGGAAAAAAAAAAAAAAACCAACACTAAACTATCAAAACAGTCTATTCCACATGGCAATTAGAGCAGTTTCCTCCTATACTCACAGGGTCTCCAAGGTGTAGGAGGCCTATTATTTCAACAGTGTTGTAGGCTGCAAATTCTATTCTGTAAAACGAGGATGACATTATCTATCTTGCTTTCTAATATACTTCTCATGGAAGATGAAAGATCTCAGAATAATGTACTCAGAAGAAATCAAGAAAAACTCTGACTGAAAAATACTGCAGTTTATTTAATATTGGATGCAATTAATAGTAACTAGCTGGGTTTATAGTGCTTGTCAGCTGGAAACTACTAGCACAACCCATATGCCTCCTGTATATAAGCTGGTATGTATGCTTAAATGGTGGCCTTAGAGAAAAGGGTGAACTTAATGCGGCTAAATAAAAGTCAACCTTTCTTTCTAAATAAAATGCATTAAGTAGGATCCAAATACCCTGAGAATGCACATTCAATACACTAGAATTTTATCATACAACAAAAAGCTAGGATATCGCTTATGTACAAGATACAATGTTTATGTGTCAAAATTCTTCTCAAGCAGTATTTTACGTATTCATTGACAGGTATCTCTCTTGCCTTTTTACCCCCACCTAAAAAGTGCTCGAGTCCTTCTCACATCTGCCCCCTCCTCACAAAAAATGAGAACACCTGCCTTAACACTGCCCCATCCTCAAGAAAAAATCTCCCATTAAGTTCATTGACAAGTGTTGCTCTAAAAGATTTGCGGTTATCTTCTGTCTTTGCATTTTTACCATACCCTTTGTGTAATTTCTCAAAATCCAGTCTAAATCACCACCATTTTACTGAAAACGCTCACGAAAACCACGTTTAATGGCTTCCTGAGTTACCCAGTTTGGTGGGTTTTTCCTCATTCTCCTTTGGGACTCTGCAGCTGAACTTGAGAACTGCCCCTCTTGTTTTCTCTGAGAGTAGAACACCCTGGTCCTCTTCCTACCTTGCAGTTACTCTGCCTACTGCCACCTTCCTTTCCTTCCTCCTTCCATCTTCCAAATACCTGTTACAACAAGCTAAGAGGACTCATGTTTTGTCTCCTTTGTTCACTGATGTAGTCCTAGAAGCATGAAGAGCGCCTGGTCTGTAAAGGCATTCAGATAGTTGTTGAATAAATGAATTTTCCAATGTCCCCAGCCAAGAAGTCCCTGAGGCTATTGTGCCTATAAAACTTCTGCATTCAGTTAGCAAAGGGAAGAGAAAGAGGAAGGAATTACTGAGCAGTGCCCATGCAGGGCCTGTTACAAATGTGATGAAAGCCCTCTGATTTGTAAGATTACTGCTATCGCCCCTTAAGTAGGTCCTAGCTGATAAGTGCATATCCGATGTGAGACTGTGTTCTTTCCAACAAGCCTCATGAAATTCCCAAGTCCAAAGTTACTGGTCCATCTCCATCCAGATCTGGTTAACTTTGTCTCATTCAGTGGACCTCCAGACTGAGTAACTTTACAATATGCACAGGACCTAGATGTGAGTTGACAAACTGACCCCAAATTAGTCAAAATAAACATTCTATCCCAAAGACATTAATAATGCCATTATTTTGAATACACCCACTTTTATTGGCATGGATTTTTATAGTTCCTCATAATATTTACACTTTAAAATCATTGAGGAAGTCACAAATATGAGTTATTCCATGTGGATTCAAGTGTTATGATTTATTTTCCAACCTTCCTTCACTGGGACAGACAACAAAGTGACTGGAAAAGGAGTCATAGAAATGCCTTGATTGACAAAAAGCCTTGAAATAGCACCTGTGACAACGTGGGTGACTGCTTTATTCTTCAAGATGGCTAGGCTCTTTCTGAGTTTCTGTACATAAGCAATCAAGTTTAATAAACATCTCCAGTTACAGACCTATCTCAGAAGAGGCAGAAATGTTTCTAGAGCTGTGCTTGCTTCATTTGGAGTCCTTGCAATTGAGGATGTATATAGGTTGACAGTAAACAAGTGACAAAGTACATCTGTAGTACCTATTCTTGAAAGCAGAGGGGCCTAGAATAATGGTCAGGGAATTCTAAAACTCCACAAAGAAGGCTCCCTGACCATAGGGCATCAATACACATCATTTTTAGAAACAGTTTTGGCAAAGTATCACCCTGATTAATTTGAGCTCACAAAGATCTGATGTAATATTTAAAAACCGATCTCCTTTGTGTAAACATGGATTAAGAAAAATGTAAATCCCCTATGTGGGTTTATTTTTTAATAGGAATATTAATTATATATTTATAAATCTAGGGTGCTCACTGCCTTTAAGAGTTAAGACAATAAATGGAATTTGGCAGAACATTTATTCTGATTACTAGATGTTTCATGATACTTGGAACATCAGGATGCATGTGAAATTACACTCAAGTATGATGCACACAATCACTTGGAAAAGATCAGATCTCATTTTGACTTGATTCTTTTCTCCTGGAATATAGACAAACCACATTCTTGTTTTCCTCCTGCACTACCCACCCCCCAACCTTAGATTAAACTATATTATGTTGGACTGATATTCATCTCCATAATTTGGGCTTTTCGAAAGGATCATTGTTACAAGAATCACATTTTTCAGCTTTCCAGTAATTGCAAGATATGAATTTAAATCAGAATTCTCATTTCCTAAGTGATCAAACATTGAGCATCACTCATGAAATGTTTGCAAAGTAAATGTTTAACTCTTCTGTGCAAAGTTTAAATGTCACTTCAAATTTATTTTGACAGAGAGGTTGAGATGGCTGTAATTTTCTCTCCACCAATTTTTCTATTTTAAATGTTACAGCTGCACGTATTAATAATGTGAAAAGACAGGGGCACTATTACCTGAAAACTCCTACATAATTTCTTCACAAGTCATTCAAAACTGAGTAACTAAATACACAGGTGAATGACGATACAGGGCCAGCTATATAATGTCTATCAAACTCCATGCCCGCTGGAGGGTTTTATACCAACAACGTGCTGCTGCCCCATGGATTGTATCTGCCAGCCTCAAGAGCTTCAGCCTGCCAGCTTTGCGCCATGCACCCTTCATGAAAGAAATTAACTGGCTCCAGTGCCCACAGCAGTCATCCATTCTCAATAACTACAAACTACTTACACATAAATATTTAGATTACGAGGAATCTCAGTGTTGGACCATCACTTTTCCCTCACCCACACATCAGAGCAGTAGAAAGCTTTCTGACTGCATGTCCTTGAATACAGTGTTAATACACATATGAAACAGATTAGAATCATGGAGGTGTTTGAAAGAAAGGAATTTTGATTTTTATAAAGATGGGACATGAAGATCATTTTTCTTGGTCCAAATTTACTATGTTAAAACATCCTGCAATCGAATGAAGCACTGGGTGTTATACGCAAACAACGAATCATGGAACACTACATCAAAAACTAATGATGTAATGTATGGTGATTAACATAACATAATTAAATAAAATTTTTAAAAAATCCTGCAATCTCAACTATAGTTGTCAAATATAAAAGCAAATGCCTGTTTCCTTCTCGATCACTTTCTTTTATTTTTCTTTCATGTGCTTTTCATATTTTCATATAAGCATAACACAGGTAAGAATAAAAGTGCAGAATTAAACCCAAATATGATGTATCTGTGAGGAAAGCACCCAACAGTCCAGTACTAAAAGATGGAGCATACAAAGAAGGAAACATTTGTCTTTCTGTTTCTGGATATAATTGGTTTTCAAAGCCAATTTTTAAGGGGTTTGCTATGCAAAATCCTCCAGCAGCATTCACAGCTTCTCAATAATTGTATTTAAAAATAATCTTTTGTTATGGGTGGTATTTGGTTGCAGGTTGGAGGAAAAAAATGTAAAATCACTCCAAGAGATACTCCTGATAGCTGGCAGCCTCTGTCCCTCCATTTTTTTTTTTTTAAAGGTAATTAGATTGCTAATGAGCAAGAAGTGAGTGATGATGTAGGAGTCCAATATTTGAGTCTAGGTCACAACAGAGTCAATTTGGACATTGATCCTTATCTCTCAAGTCTAGGAAAATCTCATCTGAAAAAAATGAATCTCTCAAGTTCTATTTATAAATCCTGGATGCAATTTGAAATCTTGCAGAGACAAGAGAGAGGAAAGGAACAGAAAAATATTAGACAACCTTATGACCTTGAAAAGGTGATAGGCAGGCAAAAATGTTCAAATTGAACGAGATACTTGGAAGAGGGGGCCTTATTTTCCTCCCATTGCTTTGCACATTCCTAAAAGAATCATGTTGAATTTTGTTGGTGTGTTCAAAGATTTTGGTTTTAAACATGTTAAACCTCTGCATGTGCTCGGTACCAGCCACCATGCATGTGCTGCATGATGGTTTTCCTGCCCACCACTTAAATCGTGGTTAGCACTTTCTCCACCTTTGGCAGAGGGATCTCCACATGGCTTATGTGATAGAGCATTGGCCTGGGAGAAGACCTCACTTCTAGTCAAGGTACTTCTATCAGCAGCCTGCATGGGCTTGGGCCCTTTAACTCCTAAGGAGTGGCAACCAGAAAGTGAATCTCCATGGGTGGTGGACTTCACTGGTTGTAAGGAGCCCTGTCCTGCTGGGAGCATGGTGCCTCCTTTAGGCGCACTGAGGAAGAAAAGGTGAGAACCATTAAACTCGATTTTAAAAATCAGCTCTTTCAGTATGTAGTTCCTCATCTATAAAATGAAAGGGTTTACAGATTATCACACATTCATATGAGTCCAAGGTGATTTCGCCTCAACTAATACAACTGATCGCTCACTCACCGTAAGTTGTCTTAACATGCAATATCTGATAAATGTCCATCGAATACAATGAGAAACAAAGAGTATTCTCGCTGTCAAAAAAACTTCCAAGAACATAGTTTTCCTATTATAATTCTCCCATGTCTCTAAATGTGAAAACTACTGCCTGTAAAATCACTTTGGTTAAAATCTAGTTTCCATTACAAAGGAAGAAAAAGGGAAAACCAATCAGTGGTTAATTTATGCACTAATGCATGTATTACCATGATAGAAGTTTCATCTGTTTGCTATTTATTGAAGGTTCACGTCCATCTTATGTTCGGCACTGGGAGTGAAGGAGAGGGACAATAACTCTGCTTTCAAGACTGTAATATGATAAAAAGCCTTGCTAAGTGCTGGAGTCAGGTAGAGAGCCAAGTGTCAGAGCAGGAAGCCTTGGGACATCAAGAGATGGTTTCATATATGATGAGGATCCCTTGGTGGGCCACAAAGGATTGACAAAGTTGGAGTGGCAGAATAAGCCAAGTAAAAGAAGAAGGCAGAGTGATGGGAAAGCATAGGAAAATAATGGAAGAAAAGACTAGTTAGAAGTTTGAATCTGATTTTAGAAGGTCTTAAATACCACACTAAGACTTTGAACTTAACTGGATAAGCAATAGTGAGCCACTAAAGGTGGGTAAGAGAGAGAAACAACAATCTCTAAGTAATTTATAACATGGCTTGAATATAGGCAAGACCTAAGGGTCTAAATTAGAATGACAGCAGCAGAGTGTTAAGGAACAAGTGTATGTGAGGGACCATGCAGCTAAAATGATCATAACTTGGCAATCCACAAGATACAGAAGCTAAGGGTGAGGTTGCCAAAGATGGCTGAGATTTTTACCCTGGACTTTCACTCTTAGGAGAACAGTGGAACCTTAAATATATAGGGCAGTCCCAAAAAAAGACTGTTGTGTGTTATGTTTATATTGGGTGGGGGGAAAGTCAGAAGGAGACAGGTAGACAGGTCTTTTCAACCTTGGGATTATAAGAATTTTTGATGCTCTGGCTTCAGAAATTTTAAATTTTGAGATGCTGGAAACAGTTCCCGGGTTGGATTTTTCCAGCAAAAATGAGAACTTTTCCTGGAGCTGGAACTCAGGGAAACATTTGAATCCAAACAAATAGCTCTGAAAAGCCTTTACATAGAGATAGCAATCAATGAAATCTTCAAGAGACAACACATGGAAAGTCAGGAAACTAAAGGCTACCTTTCACAGGGTCCCATCTGGGGGGTGCTGTGGAGGCAGGGATGAGGGGGAAGCAGAGAAGACAGAGAAGCACACTCAAAAGAGAATTCAGTGTCCTAGACGTCAAGGGAGGAGATCTGAGAAGGATTTCAACACTGACACTCCATCTAGAATCCAAGCCAATGAAGACCAAGAGGGGACCAACAGCACGGGATAACTGCTTCCTCTGCAGTCTTAGCTGTTTCTGTACAGAGGTAACAAAAGGCAAGTGGTAGGAGGATTGGCTACATGTGACTAATGTTTGAGAACTTTGCCAGTGAAAAGTGGGATGGAAGCTCAAAGAAGCAGTACCATCAAGAGAAAGGATTTTGAAGTAAAGGATAGCTGAAATTATTATGAGAAATGGGGGAAGGCAACAGCCAAAAAGAGAACAAGGAACAGGGAAAGGTGCAGAAGAGGTGTTAGAAGAGGACATCAAAGAGATCAGGTGGCAAAATATTGGGTGCTTTAGTTTCTTTTCGTAGGTATGGGGACCAAAGTTAAAGCAAAGAAATAAAGGTGTTAATAGTCTAGAGACAAAGGCACTCATTCTTTTTTATTTTCTTCTTATCTTAAAAGAAATGCACCTCCCCTTTTCCCCAAAGCTAATTCAACCTCCTGGGTTTCTGCTTTCACCCTTTTCTGTGTCTCCAGGAACATTTTTTTAATTTGCTCCTCGCTGGCTGGCTCTTCCCTATACCTACTCAGGTCTCCTGTTGGAACTGCAGGACTACTCAGGCTGGTTCTGTGCATAATCTATGCCTAGTGCATATCCATTCTTCTCGCTGCATAGCAACTTCACAAACATTAGCCTATGTAATCTGAACAGCCCTGTGGTGACGGGGGGATCCCCATTTTATGGACTGTCCCAAACCACAATCATAGGAGGCATCTGCTAGGACTCAAGACTGGATCTTCTGGCTGTCAAGGCTCATGTTCTTTCTCCTATGCAGAGCCGTCTCCAGATATGTGTCAAGATGCCGGCGGTAGACTCCGTTTCTGTCTAAACATTACAAAGTACCTGGCTTGCTGTCAGAGACCAAACTCTAAATGGCTGAAATAGCTTGATAGATTGTGTGAAAATTTTATGGTCCTTCCGTCAGACACCATAATTTACTATCACATAATACACAGAAGACTCAAAAGAAACCATCCCACAAGGGCAAACAAAATGGAGGTGGTGGCCCTTTGACACTCTAAGGCCAGAGGCATTATATGGATCCAATAAGAAAGCTGCTTCTACGAGCGAGAGAACAACCTCTTGATCTTGCAAAATGTTTTTGGACACCTAAAGGCTCTTTTATTACTGAGGCTGATTAAAATGAAAAGCTTAAATGACTAAAATGTTCTTTTTGATGAGTTTTTGCCATGAACCTTGGACCCTGTAGTCCAGTGGGATTGGAGCCCTTTGATCCTGGGCACTCACATAAATTCAGAGTCATAAAACAACATTGGATTTGATTTTACTAGTGTGGCTGATGTTGCCAGATTTGTAATGCAATCTTGTTTTCTCCCCTCCTCATTTTTGGGCCCATCCACCATTATTTTATAGCCAGAGGAAAGGAGTTTCCATTTGTTTTTGGCAATCAAGCTTCAAGACTGAGCCACTACTCTAGAATGCTGGAATCCCAGAGAAAAATAATGATACTGTATTACATTCATCAACATGAGACGAATCACTGTTATTTTATGTGCTGAAAGTAAAATATCAAAAAGAAAACCCCTTTTCTGGATGAAAATACAGATTTTCACTACTTAAAAGAGTTTTAAGATGATGTGGCTGAGAACTTACTACAAGTCTGAAGTAGGAAAAATATCAGATTTAGTGTTCATAAATCTCTAGCAAGACTAATTGAAAATTAATTTTTTAAAAGATCAAAAGACCCCCCAGGTTATTTATTAATGAGTGGCAGACCCTATCTTAGTTTTCAAACTTCATTTACCTAAAACAAAAACAAAAACAAAAAACCTGCTATCTGTGGGAGAAGTAAAGGAAATATTCAATAAGACATTTAACAAAAAATACACCATAAATATAACTTAGATGTTTAATTCACTTCCTTTCCCAATCTTCTAATCCTTTTCCTATGTATCTGTACCACAATATTCCTATAACTTCCAATTCCAGAAATGAAAGTTTTACTGTAAAAGGTCTATGAGGGAAGAAAAGCACAAATACTTCTACAGAGACTTGTCTTACACAGACCAAATGATCAATAGTGGGTCACAACTATTCATTTTTTATGGAGTAAAACATCAGTTTGAGCTCACTGAGAAAGATCAATGATATACTTAGCCTGTTCACTAGACCAGGGAATACTAATTTAAGTTGGATAAACAGTTTTCAGTAATTTTTCATGGCTCGCCTGAAGGCTGGGAAATTGTTCACCAGGACAATTCTGTATGTGACATAGGGCATAAGGGTCACAACAGGTCTCAGTAATTCCACTTTGAAAACAGTGACCATAGAATACATGTGTCGCTATCCAATGGGCAGTGCCTCATGACATTTTCAGCTGAGTTTCCTTTTTTTTTTACATTTTTAAAATTTTTATTATTTTTTTAAAAGATTTTATTTATTTATTTGACAGAGAGACAGTGAGAGAGGGAACACAAGCAGGGGGAGCGGGAGAGGGAGAAGCAGGTTTCCTGCCAAGCAGGAAGCCCCATGCGGGGCTCGATCCCAGGATCCTGGGACCACGACCTGAGCCTAAGGCAGACGCTTAACGACTGAGCCACACAGGTACCCCTCAGCTGAGTTTCTCAATCCCTGCCTGAGGCTCCAGTGAACATTTCAGAGGATGGTCCAGCCAGAGGAATAGAATTCCAACACACATTCACCTCCTTGCTTGTGTGAATATATTAGATTAAGCATAAATGAATTTGCCATTTTATGTCAAAATAGGCCAAATATCAACAATTTCCTATGGTTCAACTTATAAACCTCATCCAAATTTGAAAAAAAATTATTCTGTTTTATCAATTAATACTTTAAATTACATGCATTGTTTCTTTGCAGGAGATATGACTCATGCCATATGTTTAATATTATTATTAATAAACAGAACTGTATTAAACAGATACCCACAACAGCTTCCGGAATACAAGAAACTGTCACTTATTTGTAGAGAAGAGTAATTGTCTTGGTGTTGTGCATATATTCAGTCATGATGAGGGGAGGGTTATGCAGATACCAAGAAAGAGCGCTCTCATTTCATGCTTGAAAACATACCATTATTGTCAGCACCCTCTGCCTCCCTATGATTTACTAATTTAAAAAATATTGATTGTGTACTTACAATGTTCCAGTAGTGGTCTAGGTACCCAAGGGAGAATCAAGCTGTGCAAACATGTACAGGGAAGCAACAATGGTGGTTTCAGTAACTCCAGCTTTAGCAGAAGCAACCATCAGCGCTGGAGAAGGTCCGCGCTTCCTGTCGGAGAGAGCGAATTCTCTCTCCCACCCCTAACTTAGGCCAAGCCAGTATCACCTCCTACCTGTAGGCCGGCAACACTTGCCAGTTGTCCTCCCCACTTCCACTCTGGCTTCCCTACATCTACCCTCTACAACAGCCTAGGGGGGAGGGCGTCTCTTGAAAAGGCAAATCTTTTCATGTTTCACACTTCTCTGCTCCGAACCAGTAGATTCTCACTGTTCTGAGGATGAAATCGCAAAACCTTAAGGATGAACAAGGCCCTTCCCGATTATGGCCTCTCTTGCCCTCCTCCGTGGCAGTGCTTTTCAAACCCTGGTCCATGATCCAGCAATGGGATAGAAATCAATTTATGCTTTACCACCAGCATTTTTTTTTTAAATATGAGAGTTAAATATATCAGAATACATTCACATTAAATCAGTTCTGTTTAAGAGAACTCTTATTTCTCACACATGCAAAAACACATAATCTGGGTTTCGATGGAAAATGCATTGCTTATTCCAAGATACAGTTTAAAACACTTGAAAACCACTACTCCAGATCTTCATCCCCAACCTTTCTCCTCTATCCAGTCACACTGGCCCTCCCCAGAGTCCTTCAAACCAGCCAAGCTCCTCTTCACCCTTCAGGCCTCTGCTTAAATGGCACTTGCTAAAAGAATCCTTCCCTGACCTCAAATCTAAACTGTATCCTCTCATAGCATCCTATACTATATTTCTCTCCACAGCAATATTATACTTCCTGAGGGATTATTTTTATCAATATCTGTCTCTCTGACTGGACTACAAGCTCCCAGAGAGTAGGAACCATGTCTATTCTATTCCATCCAGCATCCAGCACAGCACCTGACGCCCAGTAGGCTCTTAATACTAAGTGAATGATAGAGAGAAGTCTAATTTCCCCTTAATGATTCCATCTGATGAAACAGAGATGACCAATTTCATAAGGCACTGCTTTCTGGTGGCTCTTTTTCTTTTCTCAGATAGAATGTACATGCCTATAGATAGCCATAAATACATCACGTATTACTTCTGTAAGTACACTGAGCCTTATGCCTCTGAGTGCAGATATATGACTGTATGCATATATTTGTGCGTGTTCTGGGAATGAAACTAAGAGTGGTTTGATTCCTCATGTATTTAAAGCAAAGTTCTGAACTGGAAATCTGCTTCAATACAAAGAAAATCTACTTGAAGCTTATTAAGAGAAAAAAGGGTCAAGCTGACCTCCAGTGGTAAGATTAGGGAATGGATTCTAAAATAATTGTAAAACACCCAAGTTATCTGTCACAAACCCATATATCTATGTGATATACCTTTCTTTATGTGTATTATATGTATTTGCAACAAAGAGGGGGTCATACCATATAAAATACTAGAACAAAGTATGCAGAAGTGTATTACAGAAACACAGCAGCTTTTAGAGACAGGAAAAACAACTGCCACTCATTTATGGCAATCAGAAAATCTGAGACTTGAAAATTCTCTTAGTTGACATGTAAGATCTAAAATTCTCAAATTCCATTAAAAGTAGATAATATTAAAAAAAAAAAGCAGATGCTAACACTCATATAGTCTTTCCCTTCATTAGTCTCTAGGTAAACACTAGTACTTATTTTAAGCTGTCTGTTGTTATTTGACCTTTATGGCATATATTCTATTTTTCTAACTAGATAGTAAATCCTCTGAGTAAAGAATTTATGTGAGGGTTAAATAAAATAATCCAAAGGATGCGCTAAGTAGAGTGTCTGGCATATACAATACAGTAATATAGTAAATGTTAGCTGCTATTGTTATAATTATTAAATGATGTTTTATCTCTAGTGCATCTCTTATGTTTGACAGGTACTCAATTGGTATTTGATTATAAAAAGCAGAAATACGGTAGCTCAAAAAAAAAGGCAGAATTACATATATGAAATTCTATTTTAGCAAATGCTTATCTTTAAAGCAAAAACAATTTTGAAATGCAACATCTTACTTAGGTCTTCCCCCCTCAAATCTATGCTGTCACTCGTGGGGTGATTTTACATATTCAAATATTTCTTTCACAAAAGCACAGCAGCATCAATACTTCCATTAAGGGGAGGTCATGGAAATGAGAGCATCATACTTTTATGACAAAAATATTAAAAGCAATGCTTTTTGGAACATTAGGTTTAACATTAATTTCAGAATGTTTTTATTTTATATAGGTACAGGGTTTATATTATAAGAGCTTTACCACCAAAAACTAAACTTCAAGAGCCACTGACTTAAACTAAGCATGCTGGTCATCAGGAGAGATACAGTAATTACCATCTATTGGCCATCTACTGCATGCCATTGTACTTGCAATCCCATACCTAATTACCACAGTACTTGCACTCAGCATATACATTAACCAAGTTACAATATCATCACAACTTCTTTCTAATGAGAAACTGAAGCTCATAAGGGCTTAAGTAATTTGTTCAAGACAACACATGTAGTATATAGTGAAGCTAAGATTAGAACTCAAGGAAGATTCCACATCTGGATTTTTATCCAGCTCTCTTGCCTGGAATTAAGTTGCATATCATCCAACAAATGGTTAGCTGACTTCACCATACAGATTCTTTTTCAGCAGGTTCTGCTCCTAAGGCCCACCACTCTTAAGGACTGATATTCTACCCAAGGATAGATCAAAGGTAAGGGTCAGACCAGAAACAAGGTCCTTTCATGAATACTCTCTGGCAAGGACTTTCGAGGTGTAAGAATTTTCAGAGGTAGTTCAGGTGGAGGTTAGGAGTGTGCCACCTCATAGAATTGGTGTAGTAACACAACTAATTCTCATATATAAAGACTGGCACATAGTAAATGCTCAATAAACACTAGCTATTATTATTATTGTTCTTCCTTTACTAGGACACAGAGCAAGCTAGAATAACTTGGAGTGAAAAGGTCAGAATATACACATGCATATATGTGCACACACACAAACATGCAATAAATTCACATTATGGATTCCAAAGCCCACATGAGGCTGGACTTATTAGAAGAGGCAACAGGTACCATGTATCACACATGGGCACATCCTACAAATAGGTGACAACATAGAGAATAGCCACATCGTTCCATGTGCTTAAGGGATCAGTAATGCTGGGTTTCAGAAGCTCTGCTGGGGAAGATAAGGTTTGAGAATAGCTAAGGAAACCCTGCAGAAATCAATGAAGTAACTAGCTGGCAGAATGCCTAGAAGTTTTGCCCCCATATTTTCTGACTTGGTGGTCTTGACAAATTGATTTGAGACTCAAGTTTCAAATCTCTATGATGAATATAGACAATTATCAAGAATATGGTGAGAAATATCAGAGTTTCCTCTTCAAACTGGGCTCAGAACCAGCTGTGAGCAATGAAGTTGAAGAGGACAATTTTCTACCTGCTCCTTCCTTCTGTACTTTGGTGGGAAGAACAGCAGAACAGTTTGGGACTTCTGAAACCAGTGAGATAAGAGGACTCTTCCCCAACACCATAAAAATGTCCCCATTGTTTTTTTTTTTTTTTGAACCATATGAAGAGCTTGTATAGGATAAGAATAAGGGGTGATCTGCAGAAGTCTCTGCCACAGGATGAGGGGAAGGAAAATGAAAATTAAAAAAACCATTATACTAGAGAAAATGAATCAAATCAGTTGACAAGTTGACTGTGGAGAGGAGCCAATTTGGAAATCAGACACACCTAGTCAGTAAATCTTGCCATCACAGTAACCAGCTGTGAAAACTCAGGACAGGACCTTGCTTCTCCTGAGTCTCAATTGATTAGAAATTATGTATATGAATCACTGAGCCAGTTGACAAGTTGACTGTGGAGAGGAGCCGATTTGGAAATCAGACACACCTAGTCAGTAAATCTTGCCATCACAGTAACCAGCTGTGAAAACTCAGGACAGGACCTTACTTCTCCTGAGTCTCAATTGATTAGAAATGAATCACTGAGCACAGTACCTGGCATAGAGTTAGTACTTCGTATTCAATAACTGATGGTAACCATCTCCAATCAAGTCAGAAAGCAAAGCGTACTCAGCATTCAAACTCTACAATCAAACAAAATTTCTTCCCATCCCTTCCTAAAATGTCCTAGACCATACCCAATATTTTGCACTAAGAGCTTATTTTTCATGTACCTTCCAACACTGCTGCCCTCTCTATTCCATCAGCAGCCCTTTTAGGAAAAGACAGGATGCAGGAAGAAAGGGGATGAGGAAGGAAGGAAAAATAAAAGGAAAAGAAATATAAAAGTCCACCAAGATCTAAGAGCTCAAGGGACTTTTGCTTGGTATTCAAGAGACCATGGAGAAAGAGGATGAGGACATTCTTACTCAGCTCTTCTATGCTCCACACCAGGGTCATCAACTGATGTCTCCACACCAGGCAATCAACATAAACAAGTAAAGGAGTCCAGATTTTAGGAGGAAGGGAAGATGGCAGCAAAGCAGGAAGACCCTAGGCTCCCTTCCTCCCAGGAATGCAAATAGATAACTATCAAATCATCCTAACTACCCAGGAAATCAACCTGAAGACTGGCAGAACAAACTCCCCAACTAAAGGTAGAAAAAAGGACACATCAAAGAAAGTATGAAGTGCAGAGATGTGGCTTGAGAGAGAAAAAGACCATGGTCACTGCAGTGGGGAGGGAGCAGCAGTCATGGAGAAGAGCAAGAGATAGACTAGCACACAGGAGAGCACACATGGAGAAGACAATTCCCCATAGCAACAGGCTTGGAAAGGGAAAGGGCGCAAATTTCATGAGTTCTTGCAACCAGGGGGACTTAAAGACTGGAATTTTAAAGGTCAGCATGCTTCTCGGAGAACCAGAGGCATTGGGGCTGCTCTTGGAGAAAAGGCAGGCAAATAACCTACTAACTTACAGCATGCAAAGAGTGATCTGAAGAGTGCCTGGGCACAGTGGGGAGGTTAGTTGCTCATCTTGGAGCATGTCCCAGACAGGCAGCATTCACAGAGAGACACCTCAAGGAGCAAAGGAAATGGCAGATGTTATTTCCCTCCCCCATCCCTTAGCATAAGCACAGGGCCACCTCTGGGAACCAGTGCAGCCCCAACACTTGCTACCTAACTTGCTCACACCAAGGCCCATGCCCTGCACTCTGGTGAAACTGCCCCTTCCAGTCATGCTTGCCTCAGTCCCAGCAAGAGGAGTCCCCTCCCCCAGAAGACAGGCCCAATCCCTGCTTTTACAGTGTCTCCCAATGTGGGAGTTTTACAGAGCCTTGATTCTGGTGGCAGTGGCGACAGGTCTCATTTCACAAACAGACCAGAGCACACCTAGATAAAATATGCCACATTCAGGTCAGGGACCAAACAGTGCCCACGACAGGCAAAGAGAGCCTCTGCATATGACTGGCCTGAAGGATAAAGTGGCCAGGACACAACAGCAGAGCACACATTGAAGACACTCCCAGAAGTGCCAGGCCCTGGGGAACAGGGGACACTACATGGCAGGGCACTATAGGACCTCTTCTTCATAAGGCCATTAACCTCAAGAACAGGAGACATAGCTGACTTTCCTAAAACACAGAAACAGGCACACTGACTTAGACTAAATGAGAGGACAGAGAAATTTATCCTAAATGAAAGAACAGGACAAGGCCAGGGCCAGAGATCTAAGCAAAACAAATATAAGTAATATGCCTAATGGAGTATTTAAAGTAATGATCATAAAGATTCTCACTGGACTTAAGAGTGGAAGATGTTTGTGAGACCCTTAACACAGAGATAAGGAATAACATAGCAGAGATAAAGGGCTCGATAAATGAAATGAGAAACATGCTTGATGGGAGGAATAGCAGGCTGGAAGAAGCAGAGGAACAAATTAATGACCCAGAAGAAAGAGTAATGGAAAGTAATGAAGCTGAACAAAAGAAAGAAAAAGAATTATGCATAATGAGAACAGACTTAGGGAACTCAGTGGCTCCATCAAACATAATAACATTCATATTTTAAGAGTCCCAGAAAAAGAAGAGAGAGAAAAGGGGGAAGAAAACTTATTTGAAGAAATAGTAGCTGAAAACTTCCCTATTCTGGGGAAGGAAAACAAATATCCATATCCAGAAGGCAGAAAACACCCAACAATATCAACAAAAGCAGATATGGACCAAGACATATTGTAATTAAACTGGCAAAATATAGTGATAAAGAAAAAATTTTTAAAAAGTAGCAAGACAAAAGAAGGCAGTAACATGAAGGGAAACCCCATAAGGCAAGCAGGAGATTTTTCAACAGAAACTTTACAAATCAGAAGGGATTGGCATGATATATTCAAAGTGCTGATTGTGAAAAATCTGTAGCCAAGAATACTCTAACATTCAGAATAGAAGGAGAGTTAAAGAGTTTCCTAGACAAACAAGAACTGAAGGAATTCATGACCAAAAACCAGCCCTGCAAGAAATATTAAAGGGGACTCTTTGCATGGAAAAGAGAGACCAAAAATGACAGTATGGAGGTAGGAAACACAAAAGCTGTAACAATGAATATTTCTTTTTCTTTCCTTTTTTAAAAAAAGATTTATTTATTTATTTATTTATTTGAGAGAGAGAGAGAGAGAGAGAGCACAAGCAGGGAGAGTGGCAGGCAGAGGGAGAGGGAGAAGCAGGCTCCCCGCTGAGCAGGGAGCCCAATGTGGGGCTCAATCCCAGGACCGTGGTATCATGACCTGAGCTGAAGTTTCAGTCATGATATTCAGCTTAACCAACTGAGCCACCCAGGTGCCCCTACAATGAATATTTCTGTAAAATATCAGTCAAGAACTCACAGAATAAAATGATGTAAAATATGACAACATTTACCTAAAACATGGGGAGGAGAGGACAAAAGAATGGGTTCAAACTTAAATGACCATCAACTTAATACAGACTGCTTTATGCAAAAGAGGTTATAAACAAACCCAAAGGTAATCATATATCAAAAGCCACTAATAAATATGCAACGATAAAGAGAAAGAAATCCAAATATGTCACTAAGAAATAAAGACAAGAGGGGCACCTGGGTGGCTCAGTCATTAAGCGTCTGCCTTTGGCTCAGGTCATGATCCCAGCATCCTGGGATTGAGCCCCATGTCGGGCTCCCTGCTCTGTGGGAAGCCTGCTTCTCCCTCTCCCACTCCCCCTGCTTGTGTTCACTCTCTTGCTGTGTCTCTCTCTGTCAAATAAATAAATAAAATCTTAAAAAAAAAAAAAGAAATAAAGACAAGAAAGGATCAGAGAAAATCTTCAGAAACAACCACAAAATAATATGACAATAAATATATATCAATTATTACTTTGAATGTAAATGGACTAATTGTTCCAATCAAAAGACACAGGGTACCAGAATGGATAAAAAACCAAGACCCATCTATATACTGCCTACAAGAGACTCATTTTAGACTTAAGACACCTGCAGACTGAAAGTTAGGGGATGAAGAAATATCTATCATGCAAATGGATGTCAAAAGAAAGCCAGAGTAGCAATACTTATATTGGACAAAATAGACTTTATTTTATTTTTTAAAGACTGTATTCAATTTATTTGAGAGAGACTGTGTGCACAAGAGAGCAGGAGCAGGGGGCAGAGGGAGAGGGAGAAGCAGGCTCCCCACTGAGCAGGGATCCTGACTTGGGGCTCGATCCCAGGACCCTGGGATCATGACCTGAACCAAAGGCAGACACTTAACCAGGCGCACCTGAACAAAACTGACTTTAAAACAAAGACTGTAACAAGAGACAAAGAAGGGCACTATGTAATCATATGGGGGACAATCCAATACTAGCAATTGTTAATATTTATGCACCCAACATAGGAGCACCCAAATATATAAAACAGTTAATAACAAACATAAAGGTAATAATCAATAATAATACAATAGTAACAGGGGACTTTAACACCCCACTTACATCAACGGACAGATCATCTAAACAAAAAATCAACAAGAAAACAACGGCTTTGAATGACACATTGGACTAGATGGATTTAACAGATATATTCAGAACATTCCATTCTGAAACATCAGAATACACATTCAAATGCACACAGAACATTCTCCAGAATAGATCGCATATTAAGCCACAAAACAACCTTCAACAAATTTAAGAAGATCAAAGTCATATCATGCATCTTTTCTGACCATAATGCTGTGAAACTAGAAGTCAACCACAAGAAAAAATCTGCAAAGAGGAGTATGGAGGTTAAATAACATGCTACTAAACGATGAATGGGCCAACTAGGAAATAGAAGAAATAAAAAAGTACATGGAAACAAATGAAAATGAAAACACAATGGTCTAAAACCTCTGGGATGCAGCAAAAGCAGTTCAAAGAGGGAAGTTCATATCAATATGGGCCTACCTCAAGAAGCAAGAAAAATCTCAAACAATCCAACCTTATACCTAAAGGAGCTGAAAAAAGGACAACAAACAAAAGCTAAAGCCAGCAGAAGGAAAGAAATAATAAAGATTAGCACAGAAATAAATGCTATAGTAACTGAAAAAACAATAGAACAGATCTGAAACCAGAGGCTGGTTCTTTGAAAACAAAAAACAAAAAAACAATAAAATTGATAAACTTCTACTTATCAAGAAAAAAAGAGAAAGGACTCAAATAAAATCACAAATGAGAGGAGAAATAACAACCAACACCAGAGAAATACAAATAATTATAATATTACGAAAAGCTATACCCTAACAAATTGGACAATCTAGAAGAAATGGATAAATTCCCGGAAACATATAACCTCCTAAAACTGAAACAGGAAGAAATAGAAAATTTGAAAAGACCAATAACTAGCAAAGATATTGAATCAGTAATCAAAAAACTCCCAGCAAACAAAAGCCCAGGACAAGATGTGGCTTTGCAGGCGAAATCTACCAAACATTTAAAGAAGAGTTAATACCTATTCTTCTCAAACTATTCAAAAATAGAAAAGGAAGGAAAACTTCCAAATTCATCTTATGAGGCCAGAAGTACCCTGATACCAAAACCAAGTAAAGACACCACTAAAAAAGAGAACTATTGGCCAATATCCCTGATGAACACAGATGTGATATCTGTGGGCTCTGGTCCAGGAAGCCAAGAGCCTAAGAAACATCTAAACCCCAGTAAACAAGCAAATCTACTAAACTCATAACATTGTATTCTATACCCACAATGAAACAATGAATTAAAATACTTCTCAACATTTAAAATTTTGTCTTCTTTTTGGACATATCAGTAATGAATTATACTAATATCAGCACGTAGGGGAATACCATGAGGGTTTAATGAAATCATCATATTTCATAATTGTGAAGGTTTTGTTTATCCCTCTACAAATGACTCCCTTTCCCTCACAGTATTCTCAAGGAACTAATAGATTTAAATGTATTGTGTTGATACCAAAGAGCATAACAAATGGAAACAGCTCAGGATTTATGTATCTTTTTTTTTTTTTTTTTAGGATTTATGTATCTTTATAAGTTTAGCTGTATCAGCTCAAGTGTAGTTTGTAATCAATTTTGTGTCAACAGCATGTGTAAACTATTAGAAATGACCTGTGGGGTGGGCTGGAGAGAGAAAAGGAAGTCTACAAGTTTTGTTTAACGGAGGCCAACATACCATTTGGTTCTCTTGGGGACAACAAGGTACAATGTAAGTCAATTTCTAGTTTGGCCTCTGTCCCTGGATCATTTCACAGTGAGAGTTACCATATTAGAAATGTGACTGCATTGCACAATGAGCAGGGGCCTGCCAGAGGCCATTGCTCAGTCAAGTTTCCCCTCAGTTAGGGGCTATGCACGTGATGAATGGGGTTAATGAGAAAGTTTCCCGTAAAGGAAATGTCACTGTTGGCTAGTTCTTTCTTCTGTCCTACAATGCAAAGAACATTAGGTAAAAAGAGATAAAACAATCTGTCATTTCCATGGCACCTACTTCCAAACTGATGAAAGTGCTGGTCAAAAACAACATTCTTAAATCATCCAGAGCTCCTCAAAAGCCAGAAGGAGGGCACGCATTTCCCCCCAACTCACCCTGACTTTCAAAATTGAAGAAGCAGAGAGCCAAAGAAGTCCTAGCCATCCCATGCTCGTGCTTCCCTCCTGTCATAAAGAAGAGCAGGCCCTCCTGTAGAAGTTTCATTTATCATTCTAGGAGTTGCAGCCTTCACTGAGTCAGGCATCTGAAAAAGCACCAGGATGCTAGCGTGCAGAGTATTACTGAAACATGAACACACTGCTCCACAAAGACAAGCAGAGTGGAGAAGAGAGCCCATGTTAGAGGAACCTCCCAAAGAAACTAAAAGAATAAAAGGGCATGTGTAAAGAATGGGGATTTAGAGATTCTGAGTTAGATAACCCCAAGTCTGAAAGGACAACATGATGGATAAACTGAACTTTTTTTTTTCAAGCGTGGTGGGGCCAATAATAAAATTCAAAGGCACTGTTAGAAATTATATGGCCTGGTCCCTCATTTTAGATATTAGGAAACTGAGCTGAAAGCACTCACATTGTTCATTGCCCCAAACCCAAGACCACAATCCAGACCTTCTGATTCTGGATCCAATGTTCTTTCCAGTAATGCTACACCAATTAATGTAAAGGGTCAGACAGGTCTAGGTGGATTCAAATTCAGGTTCTCCCACTGACTAGTCCAGGACTTCTGACCAGTCAGTCTCTGGGAAACTCATGTTTTATCATCTATAAAATGGTAACAAATCTATTACTTAGCTTATATTTCTACATTTATGCTTTATAATACTAATGTTAAATACCTAGAACAAAGGTTGGCACATAGTAGGGATTTGATTAAATTTAGGTACTATTATTTTTCGATCACTGGTGGTTATTTAAGAAATGTTTGTGCATCATCTATGTGGCCAAGCACTTTGCTAGGTACTTGCAAAAAGAGGGAAAAAAAAAATCATTGCTCTCTCCAAGGTGCCTACAATCAGCAGATTCATAAACAGGACTTTAGGACAGTATGAAAAGAGTAATGAAACCATTCGAAGAATTTAACTTGAACTTAAGGAAGTGGATTATAAATTGAGATAAGATTATATGAATCACAAAAACAGACACATAGATGAATGGAACAGAATAGAGAGCCCAGAAATGGACCCTCAACTCTATGGTCAACTAATCTTCGACAAAGGAGGAAAGAATGTCCAATGGAAAAAAGACAGTCTCTTCAACAAATGGTGTTGGGAAAAATGGACAGCCACATGCAGAAGAAGGAAACTGGGCCATTTCCTTACACCACACACAAAAATAGACTCAAAATAGTTAAAAGACCTAAATGTGAGACAGGAGTCCATCAAAATCCTAAAGGAGACAAAGGCAGCAACCTCTTCGACCTCAGCTGCAGCAACTTCTTCCTAGAAACATCGCCAAAGGCAAGGGAAGTAAAGGCAAAAATGAACTATTGGGACTTCATCAAGATAAAAAGCTTTTGCACAGCAAAAGAAACAGTCAACAAAACCAAAAGACAACCGACAGAATGGGAGCAGATATTTGCAAATGACATATCAGATAAAGGGCTAGTATCCAAAATCTATAAAGAACTTCTTAAACTCAACACCCAAAGAACAAATGATCCAATCAAGAAATGGGCAGAAGACATGAACAGACATTTTTCCAAAGAAGACATCCAAATGGCCAACAGACACATGAAAAAGTGTTCAACATCGCTTGGCATCAGGGAAATCCAAATCAAAACTCAATGAGATACCACCTCACACCAGTCAGAATGGCTAAAATTAACAAGTCAGGAAACGACAGATGTTGGCGGGGATGCGGAGAAAGGGGAACCCTCCTACACTGTTGGTGGGAAGGCAAGCTCGTGCGGCCACTCTGGAAAACAGTATGGAGGTTCCTCAAAAAGTTGAAAATAGAGCTACCATACGATCCAGCAATTGCACTACTGGGTATTTACCCCAAAGATACAAATGTAGGGATCCGAAAGGGTATGTGCACCCTGATGTTTACAGCAGCAATGTCCACAATAGGCAAACTATGGAAAGAGCCAAGATGTCCATCGACAGATGAATGGATAAAGATGTGGTATATATCTACAATGGAATATTATGCAGCCATCAAAAGGAATGAAATCTTGCCATTTGCAACAACGTGGATAGAACTGGAGGGTATTATGCTGAGCGAAATAAGTCAATCAGAGAAAGACATGTATCATATGACCTCACTGATAAGAGGAATTCTTAATCTCAGGAAACAAACTGAGGGTTGCTGGAGTGGTAGGGGGTGGGAGGGATGGGGTGGCTGGGTGATAGATATTGGGGAGGGTATGTGCTATGGTGAGCGCTGTGAATTGTGTATAAGTCTGTTGAATCACAGACCTGTACCTCTGAAACAAATAATAGCTTATATGCTAAAAAAAAAAAAAAAAAAGAAGAAGAAGAAGAAGATAGCAGGAGGGGAAGAAAGAAGAGGGGGAAATCGGAGGGGAAGATGAACCATGAGAGACTATGGACTCTCAAAAACAAACTGAGGGTTCTAGAGAGGAGGGGGGTGGGGGGGTGGGTTAGCCTGGTGATGGGTATTAAGGAGGGCATGTTCTGCATGGAGCACTGGGTGTTATACGCAAACAATGAATTATGGAACACTACATCAAAAACTAATGATGTAATGTATGGTGATTAACATAACATAATAAAAAATAATGAAGGAAAAAAACAAAAACCTTTAAATATTTTAAATGCAAAAAAAAAATGATTATATGAATCAACATAGAACAATCTTCAAAAAAAATCTTGATCCTAGGAATCTCAGAGAAGTAACTCTTTATTTGTACCATGGGAGAATTAATTTTATCATGTGCCTTAAAAGGGCAGGTCTGAAATACATTTCTACCCAATAGTCATGAACTTGGGCAATGGCAACCCCAGGCAAAAATTTCTCAGATAAGTAAGAACCTGTAAAGGTAAGGTATTGTCTTTTTAAAAATGAAGTCAGGGGCGCCTGGGTGGCTCAGTCGTTAAGCGTCTGCCTTCGGCTCAGGTCATGATCCCAAGGTCCTGGGATGGAGCCCCGCATCGGGCTCCCTGCTCCGCGGGAAGCCTGCTTCTCCCTCTTCCACTCCCCCTGCTTGTGTTCCGTCTCTCGCTATCTCTCTCTCTGTCAAATAAATAAATAAAATCTTTAAAAAAATAAAAAAAATTAAAAAATAAATAAAAATAAAAATGAAGTCAGTAACACAGAACTATCCAAAAATGAAAAATGAACCAGATGATGCTGAGTGTCACGAAGTCATCATAAACCCTCAAAGTTGAGTTTGCTAAATGAAGGGCATCCTTGGACAAAATTGAAGAATTTGCTGTGGTTATATTATAAATGACATAAAATAGCGAAGTCATAAAAAATGTTTGATCTGCCACTACTCTCCTACTGGAGATCGGAGTCAGCCAAATGCTCTGTTTATGTAGAAGGTGTCTAAACATGGATGCTGAGAATGGTTTTCATTCAAAGCATCAATAAATCTTTGTTGTTGAATAAGGGAATATGCATGTGAGTTGCTACACATTTTGAAAAGCCAGTTCTAGGACTAAGCCCTGGGGCCTTTCTATAGTGCAGCACTCCATACATACTGACTGCAGAGCATACATGAGATTACAAACTCCAGACTCCCCCCACTTACTAGCTTTGGGACTCTGGGCTAGAAAGGTCAACTTCAAATCATTTTAGATGGTAAGGTTTCCATTTTGCTGGTGGGGAAACTGAATAATTAAGTGACTTCTCTCTGAATCTATACCCCAAAGCAATAGACTGCTGGGGTGCTTGGGTGGTGCAGTCAGTTGAGCAACCAATTCTTGGTTTTGGCTCAAGTCCTGCTCTCAGTGTTATGGGATTGAGCCCCATGTTGGGCTCCATGCTGAGCATGGAGTCTGCTTGAGATTCTCTCTCCCTCTCCCTCTGCCTCTCCTGCTCATGCTCACTCTCATTCTCTCTCAAATAAATAAAGAAATCTTAAAAAAAAAAATAAACAGCTGATTTTAGGTTCTTTGTTTATTAAATCATGCCATTTCTTTAAAGTCTGTGAAAACAAACTAAAAAAACTAATGGTGATACATATCAATTCTTGTATATAGTGACAGAATGAATGTTAAGCATGAAATCCTTTTTATTCTAGAAAGTCATGCTGAAGAAGTCCTGAAATACACCTGACTTCTCCATGACATGCAAGTGGAGAAAGGAAACCTAACAGACAATGAGGGCTGCCAATAGAAATCACATATAAGGAAATGAACATCAAAATAACAGCTCTGTTACCCATTGTCTTCTACTAGTCCTGTGACAACAGATGTAGCTGTTTCTTTGTGGAATAAAACAAGTGGAGATGGTGTTCAGTGAGCACACACAAGCACAGCCAGGCTGGGTCACCGCCTGTTTTATGAGCTCTATCTGTTCTGACTGGTTGGTGTTGCTGTCTATCTAGTTATTTTCAACTCCCAGAGAATAGGGGTTAATTAAAGCAGAAAGGGGCCAGGTAGAGGAAGTGGCCCAGAGTGGGGACAGTGGCAAACTGGAGAACACATATCCCAGTTGAAGTAGACACCTGCTTACTCAATCCCAGCTGGTTGAAGTCAAGAAAATAAGCCCACTGTTGCCAGATTTTCTAATTTTTTCTTAGAAACTCCTCCATATTTTTAAAATGTGTATTCCTAATTCAATCTTTAAAATGCTGTGTTTGCCCAAAAACACTTCTTTAGGTCAGATCAGGGATAAGAGTTGCCAGCTTCCTATTGAAGGTTGTCAGCCTATGATTGCTGGAAATAGTTCCAAAGTACAGGTAAGTGTATGGATTGGGTACACCGCCCCCAACCTGATGGCAGGAGTGTGTCATGGCCACAGGGTTTCAGCAATTTTATACGAATCATAAATATGGTACAAAAAGAATTTAAGTTTACTAATAGCATCCAGAGAACGGATAATCCTTTCACAGACAAAGAAAACTAAAGACACAATAAGGAACACTTTTTCACCTTTATTATTGTCAATCAAATCTTGATTTAACTTCTATTTTAACTGGAGATCATGATCGCAATATACTTTCTCTCCTTCCATTTACTCTTCTCTTTTCCTTCTCCAACCTTTCCTTAGTTTGAGATATAAGATCATTGGACTTTTGTGGAGATGACACAAGATACTATATGTAATATACTTAGAACAATGCCCAGCACAAAGTAAGAACTCAAAAACAGTAATAGCCTGCTGTTACCGTGAATATTATTTAGCTATCAAAGCCTCACAGGGCTGCTCTAAAACCTGGAGCAGCCAATGTTAACTTACAACTGAGCTCTTACACAAAACTTCTGCTCACAGAATCACTTCTGTGCTTACCCTCTTTAGCAATCTGTTTCTTAAATGAATCCCCATTTCACTTCCTCTGAGAAGCTGAGAATCTTTCGCACACCAGAACAAAGAAGAGAGGTCTCTGTAGCGCATTTTGCAACAGAAGAGCTAAGGGCCTCCACCTCTCTTTTCCCCCTAGGAGACAGAGGTACTTTTCCAGTTTTGGTTGTTTGTTTCTTTGTGAAATGGACTCATTCCCCCTTCCAAACTGCTTAAAACAAGCTGAATTTATACATCACCTGACCTATTTAATAATCTTTTTTTGCTATTTGCAATGGCTTAATATGTTAAAAGCACATTATCACTTATTGGAAAGAAGAATATTTGATCCACAAATTCATTAAATTAGCAAGTAACGAGTTAGCACCAAACAAACACCAAGTTTTATTTAAATTTTGTTCTTGTCCTCTAAGGTATGGGTCAACCCAGCCATCAGGAAACTAGAATCAGTGCTTGATTCAATATTTAGTTATCTGAAATTAAAACTCTACAACTTTCTGTCGTAGGCACTGCAAGCAAAGACCAAACATTAAGGAAGGGACAATTAGATAGTGGGAGGAAGTAAATAATCCCTCAGTCTTTCTGGGATCAAGTCAGCAATTTCCAAGCACTCCCTGGGAATAGAGAATGGATGGCTCAGCACAACCCTGGCTCCTACCAGGGCCACTTCCCTAAGTGCCTTGATCTGCATGACATCATATTTCAGGGATATCCTGAGATGGATGGATACAAATACATGAATGGGAGTAAGCCAAACAAAATAGCTTACAGTGTGCATAGGAAAAATAGGTTTTTAAAGACTTCTTACAAAGAGTAAAAGTCTAAATACTCTCTCTTGTTTCCTGCTTTTCAAATAAAACCAATATTTTCTCCAAGCATATCATTTTCCCAGTCAAAGGCACTTGCATTTCTTAAAAATAGGAATTGAATTATATTAAAAATGGAGTGCAAGTTTTCCCTCCCCAGGATAAACACAGTGGCTGCTGGCAGGTACCAGCTGCAGGTGCTGTCTAAGCAAATATGGCAACAAAAGGGGAATATTTACTTCGGCACATGAGAAAATGAGGTAGCAGTCTCAATAACCGGTTCAGTAGAATCAAAGAGATATACCTGTAGGTTTTCAATTTCTTCTTTGTGTTCCCTCTTCAAGTGTAAAATAGCAGCTTGGTATTCTGTAAGATCACAAAAGAAGCCGATTACAAAAAGCACAAAATTATACACAAAATTCAAGTGAGCATCTCCAAGATGCCAGAGTCCCTCCTGCAAATAAACTAAGTCAATAAATGCCACAGTTTGACATTAACCTGACAAGAGATGTTGAAAACTGGGACAAGATAGGACAAGTCGCTTAGGATAGAAGGGAAATTTCCTTCCATTTGGCAAACGCTGAATTATGAGAGGCCCCAAATTAAGCAGAGAGGATAGGGTTAAAAAAAGCATGATGAGTGTTCCAGATAAAGACTGGGTCAGGTGTTTGTCTTTAAGAAGGAGTTGGAAGCTCAGGCAGCACTGAGAACAAATACAGACGTGTTAAGAGCAGACACACAGGAAATAAAACTTTGTATGTGAGATCAGAGAACTCTATTTTTAACTGGTTAAAAAAAAAATCTCCATTTGAATGCAAGGCTAAGCAAGCATCCAGGGCTGATTTTAATCTTTAGATCCCTTCAGAAAGTCAAAACCATTTGTCATTTGGATGAGATAATCTAGGGTGAGTTGAGGTTGAAAGGAGGACAAAAATAAATTTCTGATCCAATTTTAGCCTGGGTCTAATAATGTTTATTCCAACGAAAAGTCCCAAGTGTACACAAGAACTCCAGCCAACAACTAAAACTACCAGCCCGCTGGCTAAGCATGAAGCGGCCCTGACAACTTTATTTCCAGCAGGACGACTAAGTATGTGGGGTCATAGAACTATACAGACTGGAGGACCACAAAGCAAAATGCTATGCAAAAACATTTTTGTGGGATAAGTTGTTACCTTAACAATGTGTTTGGGGTTGTGAGTATGAGTACTATAGAAGCAGTTAGATGTCATTTAAAAAATATATGAAAGGATAGGCTATTTCTTCAGGTGGATTTCAGAAATCAGGCATGAAAATTCAGGTGTCAATTCAAAAATGGATGAGGGAAATCTTTGGTAAAGCCACAACAGGACAGGAGTGTTGCTGTTATTATAAATGGTCACACCGCTGCTCTTATGGGGAATGTGTTACATTGAGCTATGAATCTGTCAGCAAGTTCTGTGAATTTTACATCCAAACCATACCTTGAATCAAACCACTTCTCACCATCCCCACACTCACCAACCACCCCTATGGTCCAAGCTACCACAGTTTTCTCCTTGACCTCTGCAATAACCTAGAAAGTGTGCCTGCTTTGACTCTTACCACCACCACCATACCCATTCTTCCACAGCAGTCTGAATAATCTAGTAAAGGCCTGAACCAGATTATCTTATCCCGGGCTTTCCAATGCACTTAGAGTGAAATCCCAACTTTTACTGCAGCCCATAACACCCTTCACAACATGGCACCTACATGCCTCTCCCTGTCTTTGCCTTGTTCATTACAGACCAGGCACTCTGGCTTTCTTGCTATTCCTTGAACTTGTCAAGTTTTTTTCTACCCCAAAATCTTTACTAATATTGGAGACAACGATATGGATTGTATTTATTGAGCCTTTACTATATATCAGGCATTATTTAAGTACTTCATATGTATTGACTCATTTTTTCTCCCACAAGAACCCTGTCATGTAGGTACATTATCCCCATTAATGATGAAGAAGTCAATGCATAAAGAAGTTATGCAGCTTTCTTATTTAAGAAAGATGAATAAATTGCAGAGCTAGAAAACATATGTAATTCAAGAGTGAATATATAAACAAATTGTGGTATAGCTATAGAAGGGAATACTACTCAGCAATACTAAGGAATCACTATTGATACATACTTCAACATAAATCAATCTCAAGATATTATGCAGAGTGAAAAAGTCTCAGAAGTCTAATTATTGTTTAATTCCATTTATATGACATTCCAGAAAAGACAAAACCATAGGGATAAAAACAGATCACAGCAGCAGTGGCCAAGGTTGGGGGGGTGCTAGTATTTGATTACGAAGGGGCAGCACACAAAGGAATTTTGGGGGTGATGAAACATTTCTCTATCCTGATTACTGTGGTGGGTACATGAATTTGCACATGAGTTAAAACTCACGGAACTGTGCACCAAAAAGAAAAAGTTAATTTTATACTATGTTAATTTCTTAAAAATCTACATCAAATGTTTTACTTTTAAATGTTTTCCCTAGGAGACTCAGCCTAACTCAAGAACACCTGTTACTACTATTTCTTTTTTTTTTTTTTTTAAAGATTTTATTTATTTATTTGAGAGAGAGAGAGAGTGAGAGAGAGAGCACAAGAGGGGGTAGGGTTAGAGGGAGAAGCAGACTCCCCGCTGAGCAGGGAGCCCAATGTGGGACTTGATCCCAGGACTCCGGGATCATGACCTGAGCCGAAGGCAGTCGCTGAACCAACTGAGCCACCCAGGCGCCCCTGTTACTACTATTTCTATTCATTATTTTCCTAAGGGTACTAGCGGATGCAATTGGATAAGAAAAAAGAAAACATGGGTGTACACACATGCACACACACATTTATATATAAAAATAAAGGAAAAAATTAAGCTATTATTCACTATGAACATGTATTTAGAAAAATTCAAAAGACTGCCTGCAGATAACATATTGAAATTAACACATAGTTTAGTAAAGTTGCTGGATATAAAAAAATCCCGATGCCAGCAACAGTTTCAAAAAGAAAACTTAACATTCACAGTACCCCTAAAAGCACAAAGTACTTAAAAAAACCTCATAAATTTTTAAGACTTCATAAGAAAACAGAAACATTATGTTGAAATGTATTACCAAGAAAGAGATAGAGATAAGCCATGTTTTTGATAAGACTCAATATTGTAAAGATGTTAATTTTCCCAAGTTGATCTATTGATTCAGTGCAATCCTGTTAAGCATTTCTAAGAGTTTGGGGGTTTTTTTTGAACAAGGAGTTCATTCTAAAATATATATTGAAGCACAGATGTGCAAAAAGCCCATAAGAGCCCAGAAACTTGAAAATATAAAGATGAGATAACTTGCCTTACCATTTAATAAGAATTATTTTTAATTATCACAACATAATTAAAATAGCATAGTGCTGAAAGAGGGATAACAGATAATAGAATAAAGGACTCAGAAAGACACGGTGAATTCATGGTCTCTTTAGAGGACGGAAGTATCATGGAAGATCTTTGTTTATACTAAGAATGGTTTTTCTAATAATTATTGATTGGGAAATGTGGATATGTATATGGAAAAATGAAAATTGGATCCCAACTTTATACCAGATAATAACCTATTTTAAGTTGATTAAAAGCTAAATTGTAAAAAGCAAAACTACAAATGTTTAGTACGACAATACAGCATAATATTTTTATAATTTCAGGTTAGGAAAAACTTAAGATTCAAAAAGCATTACATATAAAGGAAAGAAAATTGATAAATTTGACTACATTAAAAGAAAGAACTTCTTTTCACAATATGTCATAAAAAGAGGGAAAAGACAAGGCCACAGGTTGGGAAAATACTTAAATAATTAAAGCTCATGGGTGTGTCCATGCGCGCGTGTACTCCTACAAAACTACAGAAAACAAAAAATGGGTAAAAAATGTCAATAAGCACTCTAAAAAGACAACATATGAGTAACAATTATATTCAAAGGTGCTCATTCTCATTAGTAATCAGGAATATTGAAAGCCTGACAAAACTGAGTGTTGGTGTAGATGTGGAGCAATGGAATGCTCACATAACTGTGGCAGGAGTGCAAACTGGTGCAATCACTGTGAAAAGTGTTCGGCATTTTCTAATAAAGCTGAAGCTACTCATACCTCCCTACCCAACAATCTTTATCCTGGCTACACACAAATGGAAAAAAATGACAAAAGGAAAGCAAATAATAGTAACTAAAGTCAGGATGATGGTGGGATCCAGGAGAAGACAAATTGAGTTGGGTTATGAGCAAGGTGGCATCATATGAGTGTTCAATGAAAAATTACTCTTTAACTTCTATGTGTTTTATGTCATTTTCTTTATGTATACCTAACATTAAAATGTAAGAAAAAAAGAATAATCAAAAATCAATTCCAGGCCTTTACAAAGCAGGCAAATTGTAGCTAAACCAACCTTCTTACGAAACTGATGCTCCTTGGAAATAACACCTACATTCTTAATAGAAATTACACATAGAATATATTTTGAAATGATTCATTTTGTGTAAATTGTACCTGTAAGGGTGTGACAGATAGAGTCATGACTAATTCACAGATTGATGAAGGAGACCATTGCAAAGCTAACACCCAGGAAATCATGATTCATCTCTTCTTCAAATATTTTTGCCCATGGTCCCAGTGTAACAAAGGATACACCCCCATTATGGAGAAGGATAAGATGGAATCTGCAGGCAACATGTAAAAGGGAGAAGTTAATGCCTTCACTGGTGGAAGGCTCATGCCACCGGCTCACAAGAGAATGCTAAGAGAATATAAAGGTTACAGAATTGTGAGTCTAAGCTAGGTTGGTGGTTTCCAAATATGTCTTGTTAGTGGCAGTCCCCTCCCTCCACGTTTTCTAAGTTTGCAAATGCAAGAGGAGAGCCCCTGTCACATGGAGGTGAGGATGGTGAGGCAGAGGTCTCAATTCAAGACTAAGGATGTTTTTGTTTGTTAAAAAGAGAATTTCACCCTGGTATTCAGTAGCTGAATAATGGGAATAATGGGAATAATGCATGAAGAGGAGAAATCAAGATTTTGAGTATCAGGGCTTGAAAAGGGCAGACCACTTTGAAGCTACATTAGCCCCAAAGGAAATTAACAAATAAATTCAATTAATGTAGCCCCCAGAAAAGAAACTTCAAGAATATCTTTTAAGAAAATAACATATTGCGGAGCCTGGGTGGCTCAGTCAGTTAAGTGTCTGCCTTTGGCTCAGGTCATGATCCCAGAGTCCTGGGATCAAGTCCCGCATTGGGCTCCCTGCTCAGCGGGGAGTCTGCTTCTCCCTCTCCCTCTGCCTGCTGCTCTGTCTGCTCTCTATTTCTCTCTCTCTCAAATAAATAAATAAAATCTTAAAAAAAAAAAAAAGAAAAGAAAAGAACATATTCTATTAAAAGACAAAAATAGGAAAAGGATCCTGACTGGCAGGATTCAACATGTGGGGAAAAAATATGTAAGAACTTTCCTCCCTAAAAATAAAACTCTTTCTAGTCTAGTACTTAATCTAATTGATACATATCCCTTTTGTAGTACAAATCTTTTTTTTTTTTTTTTAATCCGCTCACAACAACAAAACAGCCCTTCTGCCAGGTATCATTAGAGCCTGTGTCTTCCGATTCACCAAGAGTGGCACTGAAGGTGATCTCACTATCATGGGAAGGCATGTAGTAACCAGAGCCACAGTGCACACTGGCTCAGCTTCCTTTAATTATATATGGATACAGGGAACACTGAGTGCTATTTCTCAGCACTCTACACAGATTAATATAGGCCATCCTCACATCACTCTTACAAGGTGGGTGCTATATCATCCCAAGGTCCACTTTACAGATAAGGAAACCGAGGTACACAGGTTAAACAACTTTCCCCAAAACACAAGCTAGTAAGTGCCAACAAATTCATTCAGGCCCTAAGAACCTGTGATTTTTACCCTGTAGAGTTTCTTGTTTGTTTGCTACTGCTGTTCTTATGGTTGTGTAAGCTTCAGGTATAACCCAAACTCCAAGTTCCTAGGCACTTAAAGGTTGCTGGCTTCACCCAATCACTAGAATCAGTAGTAAACTCAGCAAATCTTTTCCGTAACTCTTTAAAAGGAGTCTGGGGTATTATTAATCCCAGGGAGGTTCCATGAGCCTGGGGTTAACATGAACAGTGTGAGTGACAATGGCTGGTCCCATCAAGTTATGTGACTATGATTCATCTATTTTCTCTATGGGGACTTCCAGAACTACAGTCACCAGTTTGTGGTTGTGTCTGGTTTTCATTTATACTCTCTCACACGTATCCAAGTCCCTCCCCTACACACACACACACACACACACACACACACACACACACACACACACCCCACTGGCAGAAACAGATTATGCACACAGTTGGGGAACTAGAGAATTCCTGATTTCCCTAACGGATGAAAACCATGGCTCTCTTTGTGCTCATGGATTCTAATTCATACTGCCTTTGCCTTTCATTGGCTTTACCCATTGCCTCACATTGCTTCACAAAGGGTTAGCACATACCTTCAATCTTAAAGGCAAAGGATCCTTCCTCTGAATTAAACTTGGAGAATACTCAATATTTCCAAAGCTTTGCAGGCACAGCAGTGAGGTCATTCTTTTGGTAATAGACAGCTGGACTTTATTTTAACAGTTGAATATTTATCTTAATGTATGTTAGGAAAAAAAAATCAAACTAGCACATAAAACCCATGACCTCATGGATATTACTGTTATAAGACAATGTTGGTCAAAGTTTAGTCCCTGAAACTAAAGATCACCTGGAACTTCTTAGAAATTCTAATTCTCAGGCCCACCCCAGACTTAATAAGAAACTTGGAGGATGCTTTAATAAGGCTCCCAAGTGATTATGACACATTCTAAAGTTGAGAACCAGTGCTTTTGAAGGTAAGTTACTTTTACTCACACAAAAAGCACCACACAACCCAAAAAAGTTTAAAAATTTTTAAATAGTAAAAATGTATAAATATATGCTCCATATCATGGAGCTGGTACATAAGAGATATCATTTGGGAAAACACAGTAATTACTGACAGATGAATATACATTCAAACGAAGTTATCCATGAACAAACGCAGAAACTTTCTCCAACTATTTCTTACATTAACGAAAATGGTGCTGGTCATAGAAGGCAAAATCACATACAATTTACTTCAATACCCAAGAATAAAATCAAATTTGAGCTCTCATATTTATTTATTTTTATTTTTTTTAAAGATTTATTTTATTTCTTCCAGAGAGAAAAAGAGAGAGCATGCAAGTGGCAGGAGAGGCAGAGGGAGAGGGAGAATCTCAAGCAGACTCCACACTGAGCGTGGAGTCCGATGTGGGGCTTGATCTCAGGACCCTGAGATCATGACCTGAGCCGAAATCAAGGGTCGGACGCTTAACCGACTGAGCCACCCAGGTGCCCCTGAGCTCTCATATTTAATATGCTTATGAGGGTGAAGTGTATGGCCTGCTCTTGGTACCCAGTAGGTCCTCTAGATCTGTTTCCTCACCAGGTACCTATAAACAATGCAGTTTGGGAAAGGGATAGCTGCCTTGGTATCCATTAGCAACAATCAAGGAAGATTCAAAGTCAGTGAAGTCCAGAGAAAAAGTGGGCTATAATCAAAATCAACAGCAGCCAGCAGGTCCATCACCTGAAATGTCAACACAACACCTCTTTATCAGTGGGCCTTCAACAATCACAGTATAAGCGTATAAGGAGCCCAATTATTTCTTCTGATGTTGGACTGCGGATAACACCTCTCCCTCTTCCCCTCTGCCCCACAACTGGACAATCTAAATACAAAGCCCCCCCCCTTTTTTTAAAGATTTTATTTATTCATTTGAGAGAGAGAGACAGAGAGAGCACACAAGCAGGGCGAGAGGCAGAGGGAGAGGGAGAAGCAGACCTCCTGCTGAGCCAGCCAGGAGCCCAACGCGGGGCTTGATCCCAGGACCCGGAGATCATGATCTGAGCCGAAGACAGATGCCCAACCATCTGAGCCACCCAGGAGCCCCTCAAAGCCTTTGACACTAAGCACAAGCCACTGTCCACAAGTGGGGATCCTCAGCCCAACCTTATCCCCTAAACACTGTAAAACACCAAGCCAGTCTCCTTCCTTTCCTCTTTCAAGGCATTTTCTAGGCAGCTTCAGAGGCCTGCCCTGTTCTCCCCAGAAGTCTCACTATTTTAGTAAATAAACCTTTTCATACCCTCTTTTGTGGGTGGTGTATGTATGTAGTTATCAATCTTAGCATCTGAATCTAATTTGGATAGAGACCCATCCTGTCTCTTCAAAAAGGATGAGACCAGGGAAGACTGGGTGGCTCAAGTCGGTTAAGCAGCTGCCTTCGGCTCAGGTCATGATCCCAGAGACCTGGGATCGAGCCCTACGTCCTCAGGGGGGAGTCTGCTTCTGCCTCTGACCCTCCCCTCCGCTTGTGCTCTCTCTCTGGCCCTCTCTCTCTCTTTTCTCTCAAATAAATAAATACAATCTTTAAAAAAACAAAAAACAAAAAGGATGAGGCCATGTAGAAGTTATGTGACTAATCAATGACTGTAGCTATTATTTTGTTCTATATATGTATAAAAAGGAGATGACTAGTTTCCTTTATCAGAAAAATAAACGATTGGACAATAGCTGGGAGAAGTCCCATGAGTTTAGGATTTTATCTTTCAATCTCTCTCCTTGGTTAAGAACATTTAGGATTTTCTCAGGCAGAAATATAAAAATGCAAGTATTAAAAGATGGGGAAAATATCCCAACTCTCCAGGCCCACCAGTTTCTCGGTAAACCTGGTAGCGCTTTCATTCATGTGTTTACTATCTCCACAAGCCAGGCACTGTACTAGGCAGTGGGTATAAGAAAATGAACAGCACACACTTCCACCCTGAAGGGCTTCTCAAGGTGAACCTCTTGGAAATGTCTTAGAAGCTTCTTGCACTTACACTTCAGTAGTAACACATTAAGCTTTTGTTTTCTTAAAAAAGATTTGACTTCATTCAATTATTTTATGTGGAGTTGTCAGAGGCTGGAACACGGCTCAGCAAATATTCATCCACTCTCACCTCGGTACAGAGCACCTCCTAGGACTTTTGGCTTTGGCTAGTGCCATGCGAACGGACACGACGCAAGGAAAGGATTTATATTTGCTTGCACACAGTTTGGCTTGCCTCCTTCACTCCTGCTCCTTCACAAAATAATGTAGCCTAGGTAGCGACTACTCAGTCAGCCTGGGTCCCCCAGTGCAGACCTATCCCTTAGCCACGGTGAGCAGCCAAGTCCAGTCTGTGCACAGTGTGAAACAGCCCAGCCAGGCTCAGTTGAACCACAGAGGACCCTGACACCTATGCAAATAAATGCTTGTTATTGAAAACTACTAGATTGTAAGCATGGTTTGTTACACGGCATTATTGCAGAAATAGCTGATAAATATCCTAAGTTTCCAGCCAAGTTTACTCTGTGGAGATTCATACCATTTTAGAGGCTTTAAATAACTGGGATGGGGTCTCACTCACCAATATAGACAGAAAACAGCTTCAGGAAGAGGATAAACTGAAGGTGGGCAGGGATGATCAAGGAATGTATATCCTTTAATACTCAGCAATTGAGTCTTTATGTCCTGAAGTGATGGTCTAAAATAGGTACAAATGTCAGCAAATTCATGACTATGTGTCTTTGACTCTACCCAGATGCCCAAGGTAAATATTCAGGGCCAGGCCCCATGTGACAAACAGCTTACCATGAGGACAACATCCATTCAGTGAAATTCTAGCTGCCGGTGCTAGGTAACTAGCCTCTTCGTGGGATCCTCTTCTGTCACCCTTATTTTCTATCCTGTTAAAGGGGAGATGCTAAACAGCTTAGAACTCCAGGAACATATGCTCCCTAAAACTTATATTTCCCTTTCTATCCATGTAGCATTTAAAAGCCAAGAAACAAATCATCTACAGAGGCACACACTTGTCAGAATAAAATTTAGGCTCTGGCTGAAAGTACCTGATGGCTGCCATTAGGTGGCAGTCACAATACTTCATATTTAAACTTGAACCTTGCTACCAGTGGCATAGTAACACCTGAAGGGTTCCGCAGGGGTGGGGAGGTAGGGAGAGAGGAGGGTGGACCAGAGCTATGAAATGAACACTTTCCTTTACTATGCAAGATGGACTAGTACGGATATGGTAACTATAGGAGACAAATTGCAACAAGTGAGGGATATTTCCAACCACGTTTCCAAAAAGTTAAGTGACCCAATAGACCTCCAGTTGTTATAGGTTCACATTTTTTAGTTCCTCCTAAACCTGCTTAATAATGAAATCTAAAATCTAAAGCAAGAAAGTTAGAAGTCATAGGCGAGAACCAAAATAGAATAACATCTTGGAGAAACAGAAATGGAATAGAACAGCCAAGTGGTGCTTTGGACCCGAAGCTCTGGGCCTGCTGTGCCCCAGTTCCAGAGACGGGAAGGATGGCCTGGAGTTAGGTTTCTGCAGAGCTATGGGGGCTGAAAGGGCCCCCTGTGGGGCAGGAAACCAGGGCTAGGCTTGCTAAGAAAAAAGGAGAGGGGCACCTAGGTGGCACGGTTGGTTACATGCCTGACTCTTGGTTTCTGCTTGGGTCCTGATCTCAGGGTGGTGAGTTGGAGCCCCACCTCGGGCTCCGTGCTCAGCATGGAGTCTGCTTGCGATTCTCTCTCTCCTCCCTCTGCCCCTCCTCACTGTGCTCACGTGCTCTTTCTCAAGTAAATAAATCTAAAAAAAAAAAGAAAGAAAGAAAGAATAGGAAAAGAGAGAGAGGAGGGGTTCCCAGATGGCAGGTAAAGGAAAGAAGTAAGAAGTTGCTGCCAACTGCTGTCTGGGGCTTGAACTGGAGGGTACAGACAGGGATTAAGACCAAACTCCAAACCCTGCCCACCCCTGTCCCCAGTGAATAGATCTGCAACATCCATATCACCACCTTGGACAGGGAACCCCAAACACCATTGGTAAGCCCAGCTTCTGATCTGGGGGCCTTGCAAGGACCAGGTGAGACAACTGCGAAATAGACAAGTGTAAAGGGTGAGGGAAGACTTTTCTTTCTTCTTCTTTTTTTCTTTTAAAGCAACCTATAGATCAAGACCCTTCAAACCAATCTGCCAGTACATGTGAAGAAAACTAAATGTCAACATAGGCAACAAGATCAAATATTGACACGTGAAATCACACAATACAAATTTTAAATATTAAACATGTTACAAGTATTCTAGTCATGTTTAGAATCTTCACCAAGATAATAACAACCATTATAAACAATGACAGTCACAGCACACTATGAAAAAAAATAAGAACATTAGGGTTACCTAAAGAATTTATAAATATTCTACATGTAACGTATACTCATTGAAATTAAAAGTTTAAGAGCTGGATAAGCTGGCACAGTGAAGGAAATAATTTGTGAATAAAAGATAACACTGAATAGTTAACTAAAAATGCAGCATGGAACAAGACAAGGATAATAAAAAAGTCATAATTGAGGAACTCTGGCATTGGTACATAGACAACAAAATAGACCGTATAAAATAGGAAATAAAGTCTATAAATAGAGCTACTCACATATGGAAACTGGATGTGTGATTGGAGGGTATACTGAAACTTGTGGGGAAAGGATAGATTATTTCTAAATTAAAATATAAAAAGTATCCATACTTCAAACCATACACAAGAATCAATTCCAGTGGATAAAAAATCTAAATGTGAAAAGCATAAGAGAAAAAAAAACCTTGGAAGAATCTTAGAGTATCTTTATGAAATTGGAGTTCAGAAAAAAATTTTTTGAGAAGAGGAAAACATTTTTTTTAAATTCAGTTGCATTAAAATTACCAAAATGATGTATGTTAAAAGAAGTCACTAGAAAGTGATAAGCTATATACACAGATAAGACATTTGCAAAGCATACGACCAACAAAAGATTGGCATCCAGGACAAACAAGTACCAGAAAGAAATAAGAGGTGGTATCTCAATGTGGTTTTAATTTGAATTTCCCTGATGGCTAATGATGATGTGAAATAAGTCAAGCAGAGAAAGTCAATTATCATTTGGTTTCACTTATTTGTGGAACATAAGGAATAGCATGGAGGACATTAGGAGAAGGAAGGGAAAAATGAAGGGGGGGAAATCGGAGGGAGAGATGAACCATGAGAGACTATGGACTCTGAGAAACAAACAGGGTTTTAGAGGGGAGGGGGGAGTGGGGATTGGTTAGCCCGGTGATGGGTATTAAGGAGGACACGTACTGCATGGAGCACTGGGTGTTATACGAAAACAATGGATCGTCGATCACCACATCAAAAACTAATGATGTACTGTATGGTGACTAACATAACATAATAAAATTAAAAAAAAAAGAAAGAAATAAGAGAAGCAACCAATTAAAAAAAAAAAGACCAAATGGACAGTAAATTCTGGAAAAGGAGGTCCAAATGAGCAATTCATTATATGCTAATAAACATATAAAAGAACAAACTCACTTGTCTTCAAGACGATGCAAATTAAAACTATAGTGGGAGACTATGTCACACACATCAGATTTGGAATTGTTACAAAGCCGGCTAATAACTAACAGCTGGTGAGAGAGAAGAATGAGAATTCCACACTGTTGATGGGAGTATTAACTGCTACAGTCACTCTAAAGATCATTTTGTCAATATTGAATTTACAGGTATACATCAATAAAACCAAAACTTCTACCTCAAGTTTACCCCTGGTGAAGCATTCACATATGAACACAAGTGTTAAAAAGAACATTTACAGAAGCATTGTTCCTAAACCATGAAAAATGGGAAAAATTTAGATTTCTATCAACAATACAGATAAGCAAATATTGAGTGATATATTCAAAGCGATACCACGCAGACATTAAAATGAATGAACTAGAGCTATACACACTGACACAGGTTATCTAACAAATCATTCTGAGAGAAAAAGTCACTGAAAAATACACATAGTAGGATGCCATTTTTATAGACTTTTAAAACACATAACCATTTTATATATTGTTTGGGGATTTTATACCTAAGTATAAAGAAGTACACGGAATTAATAAACAATTTCACCTAAGGGGATGGTAAAGGGCATATAAAATGCTTCAAATGCATTTGTAATGTTTTATTTCTTACGTGGTGGGTATAATCATGACCTTGAAAAGGGGCTCCTGGGTGGCTCAGTCGGTTAAGTGTCTGCCTTTGGCTCAGGTCATGATCCCAGGGTCCTAGGATGGAGCCTCGAGTCAGACTCCCTGCTCAGCGGGAAGCCTGCTTCTCCCTCTCCTCCCGGCTCATGCTCTCTGTTGCTATCTCTGTCTCTCTCTCTCTCAAATAAATAAATAAAATCTTTTAAAAAAAATCATGACCTTGAACGTAAGTAACATTAAAATATATAAAATATATAAAGCAAAACCTTAAAATATATAAAGCAAAAACTGACAGAAATAAGTAAAATAGGAGCTCATACCCCTCTATCATAAATTGATAAATACAGCAAATAAAAACACTAACTGATACCATTAACAACCCTGATTATATATAACCCAGAGCCCAACAAATCGACCATATGCATCCTTTTTAGGCACATATATTTGCAAAAATTGATGATTCATCTTAAAAATCTCTTTAAAATTTCAAAGTAATGCTATCATACAGACCATCTTCTCTTTCTATAATGCAATTAAAAACAAAAAAAGGATAAACTAAAAATAAAAAAAAACCCCAAATTAGCAATGCTAATTCAGTGATTTGTGAAAATAAACCATGCAACTATGCAGAGTTTATTCTAAGAATGCAAGAGTTACATACCATCCGAAAATTTATCAGTGATATCTACCACAATATACTAAAGGAGAAAAACTGTATCTCAAAATCTCAAAACAATACAGAACAACACAGAAAAATACCTTAATAAAGCTCAACATTCATTCTTAGAAGGGAATCAAATTCATGATATCTATCAAGAATTTTCAGCAAACTTCAAATATAATAATGAAAACTTCAGGAAGCAAGATTAAGAATGCCCACTGTCACCCTTACTTTCCTACATTATGCTAGAGGTCTGGGACAAGGCAGGAAGAAATGAGATGTAAGAATTTAGAAAGGAAGAGACAAAACTGGTATTATTTACAATAATATAATTATCAAAATTTATACACCGATACTGTTTGTACAGGGTTTAAAATACCCATGCTACATACACAGATAGGCCTAATTGTGAATGGCATCCCCTATCGCTCTGCATGGTGGTGGCCCCCATACCAACTTTGGGAACGCGGCTATCTCTAGGGAGACAAGCAGAGAAACTGGATTAAGGAAGATTACAAAAAGGGCCTCAACACTGGCTTTTAAAAGTCTGAAGAAATTATGGCAAAGTGTTTAGGTACAGATGGTATACAAATGCATACTTTTTGATATTTTTCTATTAGTTTGAAATGATTCAGGATTCAGGAATGTCTTCTATAAATGATAATGGCTATCTCCAAAATTTCACAGTATAGTCTATGTGCACATAAGACTAGGTTTAGCTTTATAGCCAGTGACAAAAATTGCCTCCCTCAAACAAAATGAATATACAAAGTACCAGTAAGAGGAAACACACACACACTTCCTCTCTCTCTCGCTCTCTCTCTCCAGGTGGCACATATAAGAATTTGTTGACTTGATAGAAAACTTTGGGAGAAGTTCCAGTTTGTGCCTCCACTCAACTGACAGAGCCCTTTATTTAAGGCCAACAAAACGAACCTCAGGAGAGGGAGGTGAAGGTCAGTCTCGGGAGAGGCAGGTGAAAGCTAGCCAGCTTTAACTTGATTGAGAGTGGAATTTTCTAGTAAACCAGGCCAGACAAGTACCCAGGAGGCCAGGCCACCTGCCCAGGTTTCTAAGGGAGAGAGGACACTCGCGTCTCCCAAATGATGGAAAAGTACTCAAATACATCACGCTGCACCGGCTACAGGGGTTACTGCCCAGAAGTAGAAGGTCTGAACTCGCATCGCTTCTACCATTCAGAATTTAAGCACTGATTTGTGTGTGTGTGTGCGTCTGTGTGTGTGGTTGGGGGGGGGGGGGGTTTCTTTTCAAGCCTACATCTCTCAGTCCTAACACCAAAGATGGGAAAACCTATCAGACATATAGGAAGACAGCAGAGTAAGAGTTTGGGTTGGAGAGCTGAGCAGCAGCTTCTCTGCAGGAATACGGTGAGAGTCAAGGTCGCATCAAGGAGGCCCAGCTCAGAGAAACTAGACAGTGCTCTGGCCCACCATCCAGCCCACATCTCCATGGACTTGCCAGATTTAGAAAATAAAAATACAGGATACTCAGATGTGAACTTTAGATAAACAACAGATAACTCTTTTAGTGTGTCTCATGTAATGTTTAAGACCTATTTATACTAAGTAATTATTCATTGTTTATTTGAAGTTCACATTTAACTGGACAACCTATATTTTATCTGGCAATCCTACTTTAGGATCTCTAAGCATTCTTAATGGAAACTGTGTTCAAAGGGCCAGTAATGTATAGATATTGGGAGAACATGTATGCACACAAGTAGAAACTGGCATGCCAGCCTGGTCAACAGCCAGAAACATTGGTTCTAGACATTTCTGTTTAGCGTCTTTTTAAAAATCTTCTGGATATTGTTTTAGTTTCGCTATGATAGTTTTAGTTTTGTTTTTCCCCAAGTAATCTGACCTTTTCAGATAATTTCTCACCAAAAGTTATGATGAAGTCAATTATCAAGTCTTCAAAGTGAACGGAACAAACAATAACATACTAACTAAAACAGAGACAAGATATATATACTCACAAATACATCACCCACTTTCCCTTCTTGTAGAGACTTCAGAATACCATTCACAAGAGCATATGAAGAGAAGCCTACACTGATTCACAGGCAAAATACAGTCACTACTCAGAGGCTGTAACACACTTTGGAAAATCAGTCATGTGTAGCTGACCACCTCCGATCTTGCTGCATTGTTACTAAAGTAAAAATCAGCAAAGATAAACAGGAGACACCACCGGCTCACTTGGGAATGCCGAAATTCTTCATCGGCCAACTAATTTAGTCCCCTTACTCAGTGCTTCTCAGCTGTGGCTACATAATAGAATCACCTAATATGTAGGTGGCTTAAAGACTACTTATGCATGGATCCCAGCCCAGAGACAGATTTAATTGGTATGAGATGCATGTTGGGCACTAGAGTGATTCTAATATACAGCCAAGCTCAAGAACCATGGCATTTGTGAGTTTATCCCCAAACAATGATGTCTAGCAAGGCTAGAAAGTGACACATACATCAAGACTGTAAAAAGTATGCTCCTCCATTGGCTGCTACCTCCAAGCGCTCCTCTATCCAAGCTAACGAGGCCGCGAAAGCTAACTCTGCATTGAGCAGGACATTGAACAGCTATTATACGGGAACTGGGTTCTTCCTTGCTGCACTGTTGTGCCCCTGAAATTCTAGCATCCAGAGACAATGCTCAAATGTTGGGAATACATAGAAGGGATGGCAGACGGGAAAAAAGTAAGCATAAAAAAGGCAAGATCTTCTAGGCAATTGCACTTAACTGGTAAATCTCAACGTAACCTACCAGATTATCATTTAGAAATGCACCATCTGGGCAGCATGAGAAACTATCAGCTGATTTCATAGCAATGCTTAGCTCAGTCTGGCAGCAAATCTCCCAGGGCTGCAATGCCAACACATCCCTACCGCTCTTCAGGTAGGACCTGGTGAGGAAACACATCTTTCTTCCCCAAAGCCCCACTCTGAGATTCAAGGCCAAGTCTTTTTTTTTTTTTTTAAAGATTTTATTTATTTATTTATTTATTTATTTATTTATTTATTTATTTATTTATTTATTTTCGAGAGAGAGCACTCGTGAGCCCATGCACAGACATGCCAGCTGGGGGAGGAGCAGAGGGGAGGGAGAGGGAGGGGGAAAGAATCTCAAGCAGACTCGCGCTGAGCATGGAGCCCTACATAGGGCTCATCTCATGACCCTGAGACCATAAACCCAGCCAAAACCAAGAGTCAGAGGCTGAACTGACTGAGCCACCCAGGCTTCCCAAGGCCAAGTCTTGATTAACTATTACAGAAACAAGACACTCCTCGAGTTTCTCCTCCTTCCTATGACTAGAGTGATAGGTCAAACCATAAGAAGTAATTTTCACAAATTCAAAAATAGTAATATAGCAAAAGGATAAATTTACCATCACAAAAGGTACCAGGACTTCCTAGATTTTGTGACAAGTGAGAATTTTCATGATTTACCTAATGAAATGACATCATCAGAAGTCATCTGTTTCGGCAAATTAAAGCTAGTTTTATTTATTTATTTTTATTTTTTTGACAGAGACAGAGAGTGTACAAACAGGGGAAGCATCAGGCAGAGGGAGAGGGAGAAGCAGGCTCCCCGCTCAGCAGGGAGCCTGACGTGGGGCTCGATCCCAGGACTCTGGGATCATGACCCGAGCTGAAGGCAGACACTTAACATTCTGAGCCACCCAGGTGCCCCTTAAAGCTAGTTTTAAAAGACATATAAAACCTAAATCATAAAATCACAGAATCTTAAAGATAGAATCTCAGATGTCACTTAGGCTAGCCCCCCTACCTCAAAGTACATAGGAAGAAACTAATACCCAAAAAAAATGACTCATTTGCCGTATAGCATAGAGAATCTCAATCAGCAGGCAAAAACACATTTTATGACTGAGGGAGGAAAATAAGTCACATGGCTATTCAGGAGAACACAGGTCTCCTGACTACTTTTTTTTTTTTTTAAGATTTTATTTATTTATTTGACAGAGAAAGACACAGCGAGAGAGGGAACACAAGCAGGGGGAGTGTGAGAGGGAGAAGCAGGCTTCCCCGCGAGCAGTGAGCCCGATGCGGGGCTTGATCCCAGGACCCTTGAGATCATGATCTGAGCCGAAGGCAGACACTTAACGACTGAGCCACCCAGGCGTCCCCTGACTACTTCTTTTTTTTTTTTTTTTTAAAGATTTTTCTTTCTTTCTTTCTTTCTTTGAGAGAGAGCACAAGCAGGGGAAACAGCAGGCAGAGGGAGAAGCAGGCCCCCCACTGAGCAAGAAGCCGGATGCGGGGTTCGATCCCAGGACCCCAAGATCATGACCTGAGCTGAAGGCAGACGCTTAACCAACTGAGCCACCCAGGCATCCCCTTTCCTGACTACTTCTAATATGTTATCTACCATACGTTGAAGCCTCATTCCGGCTTTGAAATGAGGTCAAACGTTCAGAATAAAGGGAAAGGGAAAGAACAAGAGGTTATGAAGGAGGTGGAAAATATTTGCAGCAGCAGCTACTGTGAACAGAAGAGCCCAGACCAGGAACATGTATCAGAGCTACCAGACAGCATGGAGGTCCTGCTTGTCATCAGAGACCACATTCACAGTGGCAGAGCCTGGACAGTCAGTCGTATCCTTTCTTCCAACAGCTTCTGCAGTCCAGGTAGAGGTAGGAAGAAACAAATATGTGAATCTCTCCAGGGCTGGGGATTAGTCAGATGGGTGCTACTAAAGGTGATAGGTAAAGAAATCAAGGACATCACCAAGAATATGACTGATGGGAGAGAATCTCAACACCCTAAGAAGGAAGTGAAGGCAGGAGAGGCCGACAGACGTGAAGAAAGATGTTTGGAGTCCAGCCCGTGAGGAAGAGAAGGGGTCTGTGTTTTTGGAGAACAGAGGGGAAAGCTGGAATGACAGAAGGTGGTGGACAGAAATGGAGACATTATAATTCAGTTTCAAAATGAAAGCTCTTTTGAGGAAAAATAAGGTCCAGGATATAGAGCATAGCTGACTGCAGAGGATCCTCCTGGAAGGGAGGAGAGGCCAGGATTTGAAACGGGTTGTCCGCATGGTTATGAAAGGAAAGGAGAGGGTATGACCTGGGAGGTCAAGGGATGAGCATCACAAGAAAAGTAGCCTTAAGGCACATAATAACATCCCTGAAGCCCCAAAGGACCAAAAGACCATGTGACTCTTTATGGGTTGATATTCTGACTTATTTGGATTTTTGTTTTGCTTTTAAGAGCTCTCACTGTACAAGGATTAGCAACTTGCAATAAAAATATCCTTATGGGTTTAGTGGAATCATTAGGATCTGGTTGTGATTATAAAACCAAATAAATGACTTATATAGCATTTTCTGTTACCAAGCCATGTTTAATGATGTACTAATACACATATTTCCTCAAATACAAGACACCCATCAATTCTAAGATTCATCAGTATTTATATACCACTAAGAAAGAAGAAAATGCTACCAATAAGAATTGTAAAATGTCATCAACTGTAAAATATACCATAATTTCAGACCTGGAAAATGTGTATCATACATTAGGTGAAATATATTTTTAACTCACTTAATCTTCATAAAAGTTTTATGTGGGAGGTACTGTTATTATTACCCCCATATTAGAGATAAAAAAACCAAGACACAGATTAAGTACTTGCCTACATTCATAGGAATACAGCCAGGATTTGAACCCAGAAAGCCTGGTGATAGAATCCACTCTTAACCTTAGCCCAGCTCAAGAGATATTCATTGAAGAGGACAAAAAATATCATGATACACCAACCTAAGCTTTCTGCCATCATTATCAGAAGGAGCCAGCATTATGGAGTATCTGTTGCTGATACAGCCTGAGGACATGGACTTCCTCAGAGAGGAGTCACATTCCACAGAGCAGATCTGACTCAGACCCGGTCCTCTCCAGGAGATCCACCCCAGTTAGTGGTTTCCTGAAATCCAGTGCTTATTGCACCAACTAATCAGCACCAACTCATCCTCACATGTCCACAGGCTTTTTCCCCGGGGCCATTATTGTGTCCATTCCTCTTCAGCGACATTTATTCTTTCCCTTTTCTAATTGTCATCATGTGCTTCATTTCATTTAGGTGATTCCTGGAGCCACATTCATGGCTGTTCCTAATAGAGAAGCCACAGCTGAACAAGCAACCATATGCACCCAGCCATCCAGCCTCCGCCTGTTCCATCCCCTTTGGCTCTCACAACCAATAAGCTGGAGGCCAGGCTCATGAATCCATGCATTCCCTTTACAGCTCACTGCCCCAGTTGCTGTGGGAACAGATGTCATAGAAATAGAAAGTCAGAGTCGCTGTTTCCATGTCTTATAAACATATTAACAAGTGTTCAACCTTGCTGGTAATCAAAGAAATATTAACAAAGCAAGATACCATTTTTGTCCCTCTATTTGAAAAACACTTTTAAATCATGAAACCTAATGTTGTCTAAAAAGCAATAAATAGAATCATAAAGTATAGACCTCATCATTATCAACAAAAAAATTACTGCTGCTAGAACTATTGTTAGTATCAACATTTACTATCTTCTATGAACCAGGCAATGTGCTAAGCATTTTATCTTACTTTTTCTAATCCTTAGAGGTAGAGAGTACAATATTCCATCTTATAGGACACAGAAGGTCACTGGTTAAGAAAGATAAATGGGTACTACCTTTTGGAAGGTCAGTCTAGCAATAGGTATCATTGTGATTGAGAGAGCAGACTCTAGATCCAGAGGCCTGGGTTGAATTCTAGTTCTGCCACTCAGAAGCAAGGGGACCTGGGTCAAATTATTTCACCTTCTGTGTCTTTGTTTCCTCATCTATAAAAGGGGATAATGAAGATTCCTCCTTGACAAGGTTGTTGCGAAGATGAGAGTTAACATTTGCACAGTGCTTAGAGCGGCGCCTGGCATAGGAATATATTTTTAGCTGTTATTACAATTATTATTATTTCATCTTAACTGCTAACGTTGCTTCCTGCTTCACTGACAAAACTGAACTTCCACATCCTCCCACCTAGCAGCACTGATTACCCACATTCTCTGCCCTTGAATCTATTACTAAAGAGGATTTTCCACGCTCCTACCAAAGCCAGCCTCTCTGCTAATACACAAGACCTCTACCCTACTCACATGCTTAAAGAGATCACTCCAGCAACTCTTTCTTCATCCTACATCAAAGTTCCCCTTTCTACTGGAACTCTCTCTTTGGCATAAAAAATGCTATTATTTTTCCCATCCTAATTAGGACAAAATGAAATCTTTCTTTTAATCCCGTGTGAACCATTAGCCACTATCCCAATTGTGTTTCTTTTGCAACAAAACTTCTCAAAAAATTGCCTACATACTGTCTCCAATTGTCATTTTCTCTTCAAGCCACTCCAATTTAGACTTTCCCCCCCTCCCTGCCAGTAACCTCCAGTATCTTCTATGTTTCTAGATTCAGTGGCCAATTCTCAGTCCTTACTTTACTTGCTCTACCATTTGGCACATTCCTTCTCTTCTTGTTATTTTTTTTTTTTTTCACTTAGCATGCAGGACCCCGGGATCTTTTGTTTTTCCTGCTACCTCACTAGAAACTCCTTCTCAGTTTACTTTGCTGATTCCTTCTCTTGGTCTCAGTCTCTTCCTGTTGGAGTTCTCCAGGGTCACTCCTGGTTACTCTTTTCCATCTACACTCAGCATTTCATTCAGCCTGAGTTTTAAATACCAACTTTTACATGTACAAATGACTCCCAATATGTATCTACAGCTTCTCCCCCATCCCACACTCATATCCAAATGCCTGCTAACACTTCCTTGTCCGTGTCAAATGAACATCTCAAGGTTAACATTAGAAACAATGCCAAAAAAAACAAAAACCAAACAAACAAAAAAACCCAACACCTGATATTCCTTCTATCACCCAGTCTTCTCCCCCAGTCCATGGTAATTCAATCGTTCCATTGCTCAAGTCAAAAACCCTGACATCATCCCTGACTGTTCTTCCTCACATCCAATCTATCGGTAAATCCTGATGGTTCTATCTCCAAAACAAATCCAAAATCCAATTACTTTTCATTGCCTCCCCTGCTAACTACCATAGTCCAAGCTACCATCTCCTGAGCAAGTATCATCTCTTGTCTGAATCACCATGATAACCCAATAACTGTGACCCTGGGTCTCCGGGCCGCCTCACTCCTGCCCCGGTGTGGAGTTGAACACAGCAGCCAGAGTGAGCTTTTCCAAACACAAGGTGAAGCATGTCCTGCTCTGCTCAAAATTCTCTACCAGCTCCCCAATTCCATTCTCAGCACAGAGGCCAGGGTCAATGTCCTGCTCTGGCCAACAGTGTTGCACATCAGGGGTACCTTAATCTTTTTCTGTGTGTGTGCCACGGACCCCTGTGGCAGTTGGCAAAGTCTATGGGGCCTTTCTCAGAACAATACTTTTAAATGTATAAAGTAAAATACAATAGATTGCAAAGGAAACCAAATCCATTGTCAAGATATTTTTAAGTGTAATACAGCAACAAATGCACTCCTTTATTAGTACATTAAATAAGAAGATCGAGTGGCAGGCCTAATTACTAACGTAAGTTTGATGTGATGTGGTGATGGACACAACCATATTTTAAGACATTCACAACAGCTATAATGTAATGTGATACTATCTGTGATTTCTATTGCTGACAAGGTCATAGGTTCTATTGAGTTACAGAGGTTTTTCACCTACGTTCACTATGGAAAGAAATGTTCAATTTCATTTAGATCTAAGTTATAATTAAAGATAAAAATGAAATGCTTTTCTCATCCAAGTTCATAACCCCCTGAATTCTATACCAGATCCTTTAGAGGTCCTTAGACCCCAGGCTAGGAACCTCTTCTTGGGGCTAGTGGCTTAACCTCTCCAGTTACATGACCACACTGTACCCATCTTGTACTTAGAGTCCTCACACTGGCCCTTCCCTCTCTGGCATTCCCTTATCTCTTTCCCTTGCCTTGTATCTTTGCTCAAACAGTGTCTTCTCAATGAGTCCTGCCCTAACCACTCTATCTAAAATGGCAACAAACCCTTCCACCACAGTCCCAATGCTTCCTATCTGGCTTTTCTTTCCCATAGCATTTATCACCATCTACTATACTATATAATATATTTACCATAATTCTTTATTATCTGTATTCAACACTGTTCCCACCCCCCCTCTACCCCCATGCAAGCTCTTTGAGAGCAGGAACTTTTTTCTGTTTTGACTCAACTGATGTAATTCAGATGCCTAAAACATGGCAGGCTTGTAGAAGTGTTCAAGCAATACCACGGAACAATTTTATTTGAAATGTGTACACTTATTTGAGTGTCTATTATGTTAAACACTTCACAATTTAAGAACACACTATTAAGAGATTTTATCCATTCATTATCACTGTATATCCCCTATTTATTTCTTCCCATTCATTCCAAAGTGAATCCCCATTTCTTAGAAATGTTCCTTTATTTATCTTGAAAGGAGACACGATCCTGTGAGCTGACATGTCTGTCAGTTTAATAGCACAAAATATTGGTTCTGGAGCCAACTGCCAGTGTTCAAGTATCGGCTCCTCTCTTCACTAGTCTTGTAAAGCCCGAGAAAAGTATATAACTTTTATAAGCCACAATATTCTCATCAGTAAAATAAGAATTATCTACTTCACAGCATTATAATAAGCATTAAAATTTAATTATTAAATCCATGTATAGCGTTTAGTTCATTTCTATATATCTTGGCAGATATAAAAAAATCATTATTGTTATTATCAGTAAGATATGGAAATTCCTTCTTCTAATACAAGTTGCAGAGTAACCATTTGTACCATTCATGAGTGCCTAATATCCCCTCTCTCACTGAGAATAATTTAGAAAAGACTTCTAAATTGTCAAGACAATAGAAGCATGCTTATATTTAGGATTAGAATTTAGGAAACAAAGGAAAATCCACTCCTTTAAGACAACCACTGTTTGCATTTTGCTATATTTCCTTCTGTTCTTTGTCCTATATATCTTATCAGGGTTGTAACCATTCACATCTATTTTTTTTAAATGACTTTGAACTTTGTAGTAACTGATTTATTTAACTTCTGATCCATAGTAAAATTAAGAGATACAGTAAGACAGAAACCACACTCCTTTCTTGCTGACTTCCCAGAGACCAGTCTTAAGAGTTCTGGAAGATTAGATCATACCCCAGACACAGAAGCTGTGGATGGTTCTCCAGGGACAGCACGACAGAATCTCTTTGTTCCAGGCAGAGACAGCTACCTTTCCACTCTCCTTCAAACACCCCACAGCTGATCTGAGTGTGAGTGAGCGTCCTCTCAGCGTCTATAAAGACCAGCTGATTCCACAAGTGCAGGGGTAGCAAGGGGAGGGGAGCAAGCTCTCTGAGCAGGCTCAGATGTGAGGGAAGTGTCCTTTGTAACCTTAGTCTCCAGTTATAGCCACTAAAAACCAGGCAGTAAGCCACAGGGAACGGAGCTCTGCCATGCCCTCGGGAAAGACAAATACTACTGACATGTTTTGTAGAAATGAACCCGCCACTTTCACTTGACACTCAGAACTAAATAAATGTCAGCTATTATCATGTATATTATCATTCCTGGATCAGGCCGCATAATCTAGTTTTAACTTGGTCACAGGTGATTCTGATGCAGTATTTCTCAAAGTGTAAATGAGAGTGCTCTTCAAACTCTTTTGCACAAGCTGACACCAGGCAACCTACACCACCCCCCTCCCCGCCTCATGGGTGGGACCTGTGTGACTTTCTCCCGGAAGCTCCCAACTGTCTTCATGTTAATGCCTCGTAAGAGGGGAAAACAACTTTAACTTGACAATGGCAAAGGCCTCCAGTGTCCTGTAGGTCCTCTTTAGCAAGAGAAAGTTCTTTTGAAAACATCCGTCTTCCCTACCCCCAACTCCCAAATACATCATCAGCCACCCTTCACAAACCAGGGCAGCAGCTCTTTCGGCGCATAGGTCCTGTCCCCATGCTTTCATAAAACCACCATTTTGCACCAAATATGTCTCAAGAATTCTTTCTTGGTTGTCGGCTCCGGACCTCACCCCACCAAACCTCACCTATATTCCAAAACTACATCACATCTACTACAATTTTTCCAAAATAATAACATACTCCTCGTACATTTTGCAATTGCAATCTAAAATTTTTCGTTGTAAGTTTAAACAGTTACAAAGGACAGATTCTGAGGAGTTTGTCAATATTGATATCTTAAAAATAAACCCATTACACTTTAAAATGTAGCTAATGGAATGTAATAACACCATGATTTGCCACTCAGCATTACCTGTTTAAAAAGGCTGTGAACAAACTGCTTTTAACCTTCGGAAATTTTACACAGTTCCTTTTCATCCTTTCAAACATTTCAATTTTTTTTTTTCTCAGAATTTATCCCAATGTAATATAGTTTTATGTTTAAATGCCTATCATTTTTCACCCTCATAATTTCCATGGAACACAAATATAAAAATAATTTGATTTTTTAAAAGTTTTCTGGGATCACAAGAATTTTAGTTCCAGGTTTACTATTCAGCAGAGTTATCAAAATTTTTTATTAATTCCTAGTACATGAAAACACATTCATGTGATTATTAAACATTAAAATTTAATTGGAAATGTATCCCTTACCACAATGAATAGAATGGATTTTTTTGATGCTCTAATAAAGAAGGCTTCCCAGATACCATTATTTGGAATTATCCTTTCATACCCTGGAGGTTTTTACACTTGAGGAAGGTACAGCAAGACTTAGAATAGGTAAGGCTTATGCCTTTCCTTTAAAAATTGGGTGAAAGTCTCATTTGTTACGAGTACTCATGAAAGCTGAGAATCTGGAAAGTAATTTGCTCAAAATTACCTATCCACCCCCCACTATACTCCTTAGAAGGTCCTTCTATGTCCAGTTTGAAGACTGCTGATCCGAACTATCTTGAGAAAAAGACAGATTCATGGGCCTACTCCCTATCTGAATTAGTAGGCTCCCCAGATAGTCCTCCCCACCTCCTCACACACTCAAGATTGAGAAAGACTTAATTGGGGGATAAAACAAACACATAAAATGTTAAACAATATTAAGATTTGAAAACTCAACAATAAAAGACCTATCATAAGCAGTACCTGGCAGCCAAGGAATTCAGAAAGTCTCCCGAGAGTGGGAGTCAAAGGCTTTCTAAAGGAAGCAACGCTGGGACTGGGGAGGGGGGCGGGGGATGGTTAGAATTTGAAAGATAAAAAGGTAGAATTAAACAGTTTACCAAGTTTGAAAGCTATGATATTGATTTTGTTGGCAAGGAAGGAGCAATTGACGTCTTCAGAAAATAAGTGGCTAATTACAGAGACTCTGGTGGTATGGCAGTGGGTTATTTTGTCTGAGTGTTGTAATCAGGACAGTTGCTTACTATTTAAAATAGAAATAGATTGTTGAGAATATTAATTTTTTTTTAAGATTTATTTATTTGACAGAGAGAGACACAGAGAGAGAGGGAACACAAGCAGGGGGAGTGGGAGAGGGAGAAGCAGGCTTTCCACGGAGCAGAGAGCCCCATGTGGGGCTCGATCCCAGGACCTGAGCCAAAGGCAGACGCTTAATGACTGAGCCACCCAGGCACCCCAAGAATATTAATTTAGGTAAATTGGTTTTATGCAACTGATTTTACATGAGTTAGTTTTAGGCAAATTGACCTAGAGCTGAACATATTTTATCCACAAACTGGCTAATCTATAAATATAATAAAGATTAACATATATCACTCTTAAGTCCCACATTCATTCCAGGCTGGAAAAAGAAGATTTTAATTCAAATTATCTCATTTTATTCTTTCAATAGCCCTGGAAATAGGTTTAGCAAGAGGTATAAGTCATCACCTAAAGTGAAACCAAAGGGTCTACTGATTTTTATTAACTCTGATTCCTTAATCACTCAGTATCACAAATAAAGATTTTTTCAATGTATCCATTCACAAGAAGATAGAAATCTATGATTGCCTTCATCATCCATTCTCTGGACCATTACAAGGAATTCCAAACTGGTCGTCCTACTTCCCCACAGCAACCTCTCATTTTCATCCCAGTTTCATAATCATCCTCAATACCTCTAGAGCAATCTTACAAAACCCTGCCTAAAACCTTTCAATGGCTCCTCCCATAATCAACAGCCCAAGTTCCTATATAATTTCTCTCCCCCAAAGATCTAGCCTCCTCCAAGTCTACAGGCTTAACACCCTTGCATATCATTTCCTTTGTCTTATCTATCAGGCATAATAAACTACTTGCAATTCTTCAAACAAACCCTGCTCTGTCTTTCCTTTGCATGTTTGGTCTACCTTGCTTCCACCTGACTTATCGAGCCTACTGTCTTCCAAATCTGCTCAGAAGGCCCGTCCTAATTACTATAGGTAGGATTGATCATACTTTTCTATGTGGTCTACTATAAGTATTATAAATACATAATATATTGTACATACATAATGTGTATGTGTATGTATGGTGGAATATATATATCCCTCAGTAAGAGCATAGAATGTTTGTTGTACTCATTTGTGTACATTTCACCTCTCTGCCACCCCCCTCTGTCACCTACCTTCTGCCCCTCCACCAAAAAAGGAAAAAAAAGAACCATGAGTTGATTGAATGCAAGGATCTTGTCTTATTCATCTTTGTATTCTAAGCACCTATCACACTTACCAGTACATAGTGGATGCTCAGTAAACATTTGCTAAATGAATAAATGAATACATTATTATTTGTAATTTGTGCGATTAATAACACCAATGAATTCAACACTAACCATGTGCTAGATGCTACTAAATATGAGTTAGATATAATCTAAGAGCATCAGTAACTCTGATGTCACAGCCATTTACCTGCACCTTCTAAGATTACAACACAAGATAGAATATGTGCTCTAAGTAAGTCAAGAGAAATCCCCTAGGAGTCATCCTAGCCAAGTCAGGTAGCTCAACACACAATAGCAGCTTTTTTCAAAGTTCCCTTCTACTTATCTTGATTGGTGGTACACTGAAGAAGAAATCTTAACATTTAGGAAAAGACAACATCAGAATAAAACAAGCGGCAGATCATCTGAAAACCATTTGGTTATTTCTATTGTAACAAATCTAGAGCTTTGCTGCAGTCACCATATACTTTGCTAATTAAAATATAGGAAATGTCTCCATAGTTCCCTTTTTTCCTTATCATGAATTCACAGAATTTATTATTTTTGGCTAAGACTTTTCCTTATTTAAAATAACAAGAAAATCAGCAAACCAAATTCAGTATATCTTTTTTTCTTTAAGATTTTATTTATTTGGGGAGCCTGGGTGGCTCAGTTGGTTAAACGTCTGCCTTCCCTCTCTCACTGTGTCTCTCTGTATCAATTGCCAATTTTTTTTTAAGATTTTATTTATTTATTTGACAGAGAGACACAGCGAGAGAGGGAACACAAGCAGGGGGAGTGGGAGAGGGAGAAGCAGGCTTCCCGTCGAGCAGGGAGCCTGATGCAGGGCTCAATCCTAGGACCCTGGGAACATGACCTGAGCCAAAGGCAGACGCTTAAGGACTGAGCCACCCAGGCATCCCCCAAATTCAGTATTTCATCATGATGAAATAGGACTATCCCAATAATATTGAAATAGTTCCACACTAACAAATCTAAAATATAATCACTAGATAATCAGAATAAAGAAAATCACATGAATCAAATGGTCGTTTCAATAAATATACCCCTGAATTTAATACAGCAAATTCAAATCACTTTTTGTGATATTAACACTTAGAAACCCTAGTCTATAAAGAATGTTCCTTAACTTGATAAATGTTATCGACCAAAAATCTGCGCCCAACATAATGCTTAACTGTAAACATTAGAAGGAAGACTATAAAATCAGGAATAATACAACAAAGTCTACTATTCACTATTTTTCCAGCTTTGTTTTGGAGGTCATAGGCAGTAGAAAAGGACTAGAAAAATGATAGGTAACAACTTGTGTTTTATTTTCTACCGTTAAAAACTTGATTGAAAATGTGCAGGGAATTTGAATGGACATTTTCCCAAAGAAGATACACAAGTGACTAGTTGGCACATGAAGACTCTGATCATTAGAGAAATGCAAATCAAAACTACAATGAGATACTACTTCACACCGATCAGAGTAGCTACTATTAAAAAACAAGCAAAAAACCCAAAAATTAGCAAGTGTTGGCAAGAACGTGGGGAAAGCAGAACTTCTGTGTACTGTTGGAAGGAATGTAGAGCAATGTAACAGCTGTGCAAAACAGTAAGGAGTTTCCCCCCAAAATAATAGAATTACCATATGATCCAGCAATCCCACTTCTGGGTATATACCCAAAAGAATTGAAACCAGGATCTCAAGGAGATATTTGTATACCAATGTTCATAGCAGCATTATTCACAATAGCCAAAAAGTAGAAGCAACCCAAGTGCCCATCAGTGGATGAATGATCAACAAAATGCCGTATATACATACAATGGAATATTATTCAGCCTTAAAAAGGAAACTCTGATACATGTCACAACATAGATGAATCTTGAGACCATTATGCTAAGTAAAATAAGCGAGTCACAAAAGACAAATACTGTATGGTTGCACTTACATGGGGGTACTTAGAGTAGTCAAATTCACAGAAACGGAAAGTAGGATGGTGGCTACCAGAGTCTGAGGGAAGGGGGAAAATGGGGAGTTGTGTTGTGGGTATAGTTTTAGTTTTGCAAGATGAAAAAGCTCTGGAGATCCACTGAAAACATGAATATACTTAACACTACTGAACTGTACTTAAAAATGGTTAACACCTCTTCATCTATTATGTAAACCATTATATGCTACATATACAAAGGGTGAATAAACGCTTTTGAGTGAATAAAATGATAAAAAGTTTTTAATGGCTAAGATAGTAAATTTTATGTTACGTATATTTTACAATTAAAAAAAAACACAAATTGTCATGATTTATCTAAAAAAAAAAATCCAAGTCTCAACTGAAAAACTAGTAGAACCAAGATGAGTATAAAGTTAGAATTAGAAACATGGAAATCACTTTTTTATACCAACAAAACCAATTTTAAAACATGAGAAATGGATCCCATTATCAAATATGCAGAAATTTAAATGTGCATAAACTATAAGAAAACTGTACAACTTTACTGAAGAACATAAAAGAAATCCTGAACAAGATCAAGAGATAAATTATGTTACTGGATAGGAAGACTCAGTATTATCATGCCCCCTAATATTGATCTGTAACATAATAATGTAATATAAAATTCAAATGGGATCATGTCATAGATCTTGAGAAACTGACTTTCCAGTTCACACACAAGAGTGTATGTACACAACTACCCAAACAAAATTTAGATGGAAAAAAAAAGAATTGAGGTGATTTGAATTGCCAGACAACTAAATAACTTTAAAACTACACCAACTGCAAAGACATAAAAATTGGCACAAGGCCTAATAAACATAACAACAAAAATATTAAAGGATCTAGAAATAGGTTGGTATACAGAAAGGAATTTATATATGTGAGAGTGGGCACTCCACATCTGCAGAGCAATAACTATTTATTAAATGGTATTAGAGGGGCGCCTGGGTGGCTCAATCAGTTAAGCGTCTGCCTTCGGCTCAGGTCATGATCCCAGGGTCCTGGGGTTGAGCCCCGCATCAGGCTCCCTGCTCAGCGGCAAGTCTGCTTCTCCCTCTCCCTCTGTGATTTCCCTCTCCCTCTTTGATCTCTCTCGCTCTCACACTCTCTCAAATAAATAAATAAAATATTAAAAAAAAAAACCTTTCTCTAAATGCATTAGTTCTTAGACTACTAAAACAACTTAAAAAAAAAAAAGAACACACACATACACGAACAAGGGCACTAAGGCATAAATAGGTAATTAGCTTGCCCAGTAATTTGCCCAGTAAAGGTAATTAACTGAAGCCTAAAATTCAACCCCATGACATTAGATGCCACAGCCAAGCTCCCTAATCATTACAGCACATGGCCAAGCTTGACACCCCCTTATCTCTACCACACACAAAAACAAATTCTAGATTGAAAAAAAATTTCAACATATATGTGTATTAGCTAAAGTATACATATTGTTACCGCCTAGGTTAGAGAAATCTTCCTTAAAACCATCACCAACAACAAATCCAGAAAAGACAGGACTATGACTACATAAAACAAAATTCCCATATAATGAAAGACGACAGAAGGCAAATAATGTGGCAAGCTGGAGACTATGACTGCCAATACATACAACAGTCAAGAGACTAATTCCTTTAATATATAAAAAGCTCCTTCAAATAAGTAATAATAAAGACTAATGACCCAATTTACAAAAGGGAAAAGAAGAGCAGAAAGGAAGTCACAGAAGAAAAAATGAAAAGATGTCGGACTATTCTAGTATCAGAGAAATACAAATTAAAAACAATACTATGCATTTTTAACATCAGGCTGGCAAAAATTAAATGAATATTGGTAAAGTGTGAATAATGGACCTTCTTGTTTTAGTTTAGTATTAATTGATTCAATATTTTAAGAGGGCAATTTTGTCCTATCTACCAGTGTTTGTAAGGGGCAAGGACTCTGACACAGCAATTCTAATTCTATCCTATCAAAGTACTTACAGGTATGCACAACATAGATGCAAATGATGCTTTCATGAAATTGCTGTACAACAGTGAAAGATTCTAAGTAATAAAAAGATCAATAAGACAATAGTTCAGTAAGTTATTACAGCTACTATTTTCTTGACTACTCTGCAGCCATTAAAAAAAAATGAGGTAGAATAAAAATGCTCTGTATGTACTATCATGGAAAGATCTCCTTGTTTTTCCAAAGTAAAAACAGCCATGTGGTAGCAAGTTTGCAAGATACAAAGTTGAATACAAGGTCAATGAGAGAGAGAGAGAGAGAGATTCTAACAAAAAAGTCAGAAAATGGAATTTTAAAAAACATATGCTCAACTGCATCAAAAATTTGAGAATACTTAGGAATAAATTTGAGTTTAAAGGAAATTGTGCAAAACCTCTACACTAAAACTGTAACACTGAGAGAAATTAGAGAAGACTGTATTCAAGTAAGTATTTTATTATGGAAAGATATATTTATGGAATTAAAAACTCAGTACTGTAAAGAGGTCAATAGCATCAAAATCATGTCAAATTTGATAAAAATTCTAAAAGGCATATAGAAAGACAAAGAGCTGAGAATGACCAAGGTAAGAGGACACACTAGCAGATCATGACTTACTACAAATTTATAGTCATTAACACAGCGTTCGACTCTTACAAGGTTAGATACGCTTAGAGAACAGTGGAACAGAATAAAGAGCTGGTGTGGTCGGGGGAAGGTGGGTTTTTCAGGAAAAACTTTGAGATAATTTGGGTATGGGAAAAACAAACTTGACGCCCCCCCCAACACATACACAAAAACTAATGCTCAGAATATTGTAGGTCTAAATGTCAAAGGAAGAGCACTAATGCCTTTCTAAGATAACTTAAGATAACTTATTTTTGTGACAGAGTTAGGGAAGGATTCCTTTAAGGTGGCTCAAAATGCCCTAACAATAAGGACAAGACTGTAGTAAAACTGAGAATCTCTATTCATCAAAAGGCCCCATTAAGAGAGAGAAAAGATAACCCACAAAGTGGAAGAAAACACTTCCAACACAATTAACCAAAGGACTCACATGCAGCATATAAAAAGAACTGCTTTACAACATAATAAAAGATGGACAACTTATGAAAGTCGGACATGTGACTTGAACAGTGAACTTGAATACCCAATGGGCCAAAGAGCATATCAAAGAATGCTTGCTCAGGAAACACAAATTAAAACCAGAATGGCTCAAATTAGAAAGACCAACCACACCAAATACTGGCAAAAATATGGAGCAGCCAGAACTGTGATGTGCTGGAGGTTGGAGTGTAAATTGTTATCATCGTGAAAACAAATATAAGAAAGTAATACTGGAAAACCTTAAAAATGAACAATCCAATCAAAAAGGAAAATTACTGAGAATAAGGTGATGTAATTGTAGAACAGGACCCATGGTGAGTCAATAGGTAAGGCTATATGTAAACATAGCTTTGGGAATGATTGAAGACAGCATTTGGTTAAAGAATATTTTTAAAATCAATTTATAAAGGTATAATGCTCAACTTTAAGTGTACAGTTTGGTTAGTTTTGACAAATGAATCCCAGGGTTCAACCTCATAATCAGATATGTCCCCCCAGAATGTTCCCTCACATCCCTGTGCAGTCAATTCCTCTACTCTATCCAACCACCGATATGATTTTTGTGACTATTGGTTAGTTTTGCTTATTCTAGTAAATCTGATGAATGGAAATGTATGGTAGGAACTCCTGTGTATCTGGCTACTTTTGTTCAGCACTAAGGGTTTTGAGATTAATCCATGCAATTGAGTGTATCAGTGGTTATTGCTGAGAAGTATCCTATTACCTATTGTACATACTACAGTTTATCCTTTCCCCTGATGATGGACATTTGGGTTTGTTCCATGGCCGTTATGAAGAAAGCTGCTGCATTTGCATAAGAAAAAAATGTTACCATCACTTTGGAAAATTGATGGTATCATATACTGACATTAAGTTCAGACATACCTTTGTGACCAACAGTTCCACTCCCAAGTATATACCTAAGAGAAATTGTTCCTATGTGCACCAAAGGACATGTACAAGAAATTTTACAGCAACATATTCATAACAGCCCAAACCTGGGGACAACACCAAGGTCCATCAACATTAGAATGAAGAAATTAGGATATATTCACACAATGAAATCCTAGAAGGCACTGAAAATAACTGAATTATAGGTACACACAACAACATGTCCGGTTCTCCCAAGTGTAATGTTGAACGAAAGAAGCCATATGCAAAAGGAGTCAGTTTCTATGAAGGTCAAAAGCAGATGAAACTAATCTATTGTGTTAGAAGTCAGGAACATGGTTTCTTCTGAAGAAGGGTTAGTTGTGGTTACCAGAAGGGGGCAAGATGGGGGCTTCTGGGAGGTAGGTAATATACTATTTCCTGATTTGCATGTTTATTTTGTTACCACTCAGAGCCATACACTTCAAATTTGAACAGTTTTCCATATGCATGTTATGCTTCAATAAAAACTGGCTTTAAAAGAGTCAATATATAGGGGCGCCTGGGTGGCTCAGTCAGTTAAGTGTCTGCCTTCGGCTCAGGTGAGTCCCACATCAGGCTCCTTGCTTGGTGGGGAGCCTGCTGCTCCCCCTGCTTGTGCTCTCTCTCTCTTTTTCTCTCCCCTCCTCTGACAAATAAATAAAATCTTACAAAAAGAAAAATTAAAAAGAGTCAATATATAAATTTCAGTGGCATCACAATGATCTCAATTTATCTGTACAATAGTTATTTACAATTATTATCACTGTCCTCACTTTTATACATGAGGATAGCAACTCTGGTCACAGCTACAAGACAGAGCCAGGCTTCACGCTCAAGTCCTCGTAATGCGAAAACTCATGAAACCAGCAGCAAAGGTTTCATTCCAAACTTAGATATGTCCTCAAGATTTCCCTGCTCAATTTCTGTCTGAGACAATTCACTTTTCTTATCGAATGTTCTCACTCTCTCATCCAGTGTCTCCCTTTATCTGGAGGGGAAATGCTCAAGAGTTTAGATGTTGAAACCTTGTGTTTAGTTATTTCTCAGGAAGACAGTAATTTGTTCTTTCTGTAGAACAGGAAAAATTTTACGTTTTTTTTTTTAAGATTTTATTTATTTATTTGACACAGAGAGAGAGAGAGCGAGAGAGGGAACACAAGCAGGGGGAGTGGGAGAGGGAGAAGCAGGCTTCCCGCGGAGCAGGGAGCCCGATGCGGGGCTTGATCCCATGACCCTGGGATCATGACCTGAGCCGAAGGCAGACGCTTAAGGACTGAGCCACCCAGGCACCCCAAATTTTACAGTTTTGCAGCTGCTTTCTATGAAGGAGTGTGAGCCTTGTTTTCGCTGATCTAGTTGATGGCTATGAGCCCACTAACGGGGGACAAGAAGAAGGAACCCAAAGGGGTTGCAGATAGAAAGGTGTGGTGGCGAGCTGGAAGAGAGGATGCTGAGGCAGGGCTTGCAGTGGCTGCTTGGTGGACCGGCCAGAGAAAGAACACTTAGCAGCTGCAAACAGATGGAGATTTGAGAAAGAAAAGAAAAATGGAGCCACCTGGGTAGGTTTTTAAGGAAGAAGAAAAATACCCGCAGGAGGGATATGTAAAGATCTGACATAGGATATGGTACAAACTTCATTCTCATCTTCCCAAAAGAAGCTTCAAAGTAGATTTGAGTGCTTGTTTTATTTTCTCTATGACACAATAAAATAAAACTACTGATATATATACAACCATTAAAATAAAAATGTTTATTCAAGTGTCTCCTAAAATCAAATACACGTACACCGTGTACTTGACCACATATACTGTCGCCCAACAATGAGCTCCACTGGAACTTTGCAAGAATCTGCAAATGAGAGCATTTTTTTTCTCTTTTTTAAGCATCATTTTTATTGGCTTTAGTAGCTTCAGTGAGCCTTGGAAGCGTTAAAAACACCATTAAAACTCCCCTTTTTAAATGTTTAGGAGTCAAAATGGCAACAAGAAATGACCTAGTCAATTTTTGTGGCTATGAGCTGGTATGGTATGCCTATGATCTCCTTTATTATACGGACTGACTCACTCAGGTCCCATCTTTTTTTTTTTTTTAAATAACCATCATAATTCTTAAGTGCTCCTGGTCCCCATGTGTTTCTCTTGCTGGATCTTTAAATGTTAGTACATTGGTAGGAGAAAACAAAAAAACCCATCACTCTCCAGCCCCTCCCTGACTTGAAGCAGCCATTCCTCTCTTCCCGTTGTAATTCCAGCTCTTATTAATTATGTGTATGTTGGGGCGCCTGGGTGGCTCAGTCCGGTAAGTGGCTGCCTTCGACTCAGGTCATGATCCTAGGGTCCTGGAATCGAGTCCCACATCCGGCTCCCTGCTCAGTGGAGAGCCTGCTTCTCCCTCTCCCTCTGCCTGCCACTCTGCCTACTTGTGCTCTCTATCTATCTGTCAAATAAATAAATAAAATCTTTAAAAAAAAATTATGTGTATCTTTCAGGAAGTCACGACCCCTTTGGCTCTCGTATGTAAAATGAATAACACGATGAACTAAATGATTTCTAAAATGTCTGCAGCTGTCAGTTTTTATTTTTTTTATTTTTATTTTTTTTAAAGATTTTATTTATTTATTTGAGAGAGAGAGAACGAGAGACAGAGAGCATGAGAGGGAGGAGGGTCAGAAGGAGAAGCAGACTCCCTGCTGAGCAGGGAGCCCGATGTGGGACTCGATCCCGGGACTCCAGGATCATGACCTGAGCCGAAGGCAGTCGCTTAACCAACTGAGCCACCCAGGCGCCCGCAGCTGTCAGTTTTTAATGTTGTAAAATTTCAGATTCTATATTTTAATCTCTTGCCTCTACTCCCCCGAGCTAAAGACCTTTACTAATATTTCCTGGAAAACAACATGAAATTCCTGAGTCACTGGCCCACATTTTGAGATTCCCCCTGCTTCATATCAAGCTTTAGCTCTCATTTGTGTTGGAAGAGCCCATCTCTCTCCCCACAGCTCCCAGCTATGTAGCAAGTAGAAGTCTAACACACATTCTAATCACCTCTCATTTCCCAGTACATCCTATTGCTATGGCCACAAAAATACAAGCCTTTCCTGCTTTTTAGTCTGTACAGCTTCCAATTTTCTGGACTATCACCATCACTCCATGCAAGTGATGGTGACATGTCACAAAGGCCTATAAAATAAATACACAGTGAACAAACCTATTGTCTAGACCGTGAAAGAAGACACTTGGGATCATTTATCTAGATACAGGACATTAAAGGAAAATCTATTCATAGCTAATACAGCCTGTTAGCTATGAATGGAGAAGTTTTTTAAAGTACAGTAAGCCAATAAAATATTCGAAGATATTTATAGCTCTTCCTTGCTGGTGAGGCAAGGATGTCTGACTCACTAGGAAGAGTAGCGAAGAGCTCTGTCCTTTATAACCAAGGGAACCCAAATTAGAAACAAACCAGAGGGGCGCCTGGGTGGCTCAGTCGTTAAGCGTCTGCCTTCAGCTCAGGTCATGATCCCAGGGTCCTGGGATCGAGCCCCGCATCGGGCTCCCTGCTCCGCGGGAAGCCTGCTTCTCCCTCTCCCACTCCCCCTGCTTGTGTTCCCTCTCTCGCTGTCTCTCTCTCTGTCAAATAAATAAGTAAAATCTTAAAAAAAAAAAAAAAAAAAAGAAAGAAACAAACAAACCAGAAAGGAGGGGGATCTTTATTAAGTTGAAGGATGGGTTATTTCCCTATCTGAACCAAAATATTCTAAAGAGGGATGTTCCTGAGCTACTCTAAGGTTCTGAGTGGTGTGAGTAAGCCCCAAGAAATGCCGCATGTGGCGACAGCTTGCTCACTCCCAATACCCATGATGCCATGCTAGGTTGGTTCTCTTTTCTACCAAAGCCACAGTGCTCACTCTCAGCAGGGCAGCCCATGAGCCATACCCCCAGCCCCAGGCTGGGTCTGAGCTGCAGCCAGTGGAGGGAAGAGCTTTTCCAGATGCATATTGGAAGAGAAACCAAAAAAGCATAGTTCACTTTGTTTCAGAAAAAATAAGTGCTTTTCTTCATTGTATTTTCTCCTTCCATGGGTAATTAAGTCACTGCCAGTTTCCCAAATAGTACCATTTTAATGTACAACACCATTTTAATGTAAAACTCACAATAATTAACTTCAGTTCCTCTCAAGATGCTGAGGCACACACCATGATAATAGGTTTTTACATTTCCTAATAAATAATTAGATGTTTCAGGTTCTCCTTCATAATATAAAATAGGAGATGAGCAGGAAAGGAAGCCTAGCTCTGGGCTGAGCTTCTGAATCAAAGGTTCATCTAAACTTGGGGAGGTGAGGGGTGGGGAGGAGGGGATAGGGAGGTAAGGGTAAGTCCAGGGATGGCAGTGGGGTAGGGGTAGGAGAGTCTGAAATGAATACAAAATTAACTGCAGTGTCTTCTTCCATACCTTTCTATCTTTGTTAGATTTTTAAAAGGAGCCTCGGAATATTCAGAATCACTAACCAGAGTGAAACAGAGGTAAGGTTCCCCTGGTATCAGCCAGCCAGCCAGCCAGTCAGTCAGTCAGTCCAAAATGTGGCCTTCACTCAGTCCAGCCCTGGCCTCGGAGCTGGTGTTCCTTGAGCCACTAGATTCTTAGGAATGCATCTGACTTTTAGGAAAAATGAATCATGAGCTACAAATTCATATCATGTTTTTTTTTAAAGATAACATGCCTAGGAATATATTTAGAAAAAATTCAGGCAATATTTTTTACTGAGTCAAAAAAGACAATTTGAATAGTTTTGGAAGATATGTTCTTGAATAGAAATACTAAGCATTTTCAAGATCTCAATTCTCATTTCTACCTTCATATTAATTCATAAATTAATGCAGTCGCAGTAAAAATACTAAACAGATCCTTTTGAAACCAAGGTAAACGAAGGTTTTCTGGAAGAATAAGCAGCCCAAAACATTTTTTTTTAAATTGCATAAAAACTTGAACAGATCCTGAGATGTATTTTAATGCTGAAATAATTAAGACACCCATACAAAGTACCACAGAAGGCCCGAAACATTCCCAAGCTTAGCATAGACAGTAACTATGCTAGAAGCCTGCTGTTAAGTTAGCACCTTGAGGGGAAAAAAGTGGTCTTAGATTTCTACCTCAAGCTATGCACCAAAATCAATTTTTGATATAAAATGGAAGGAAAGAAGGAAAAGTTAGAAAAAAAAATCACTTAAGCAATTTGAAAATATAGGTGATCTGAGTAGGAGAGAACTTCTTAAGCCAAAAAAGAAAAGTTATACATTAAAATGAAAATAGATTTGACTATACAAATATTTAAAATGTTTTCACACTGGACAAGACAAGTAAAATTAAAAATAAATGATAAAGACAGAAACTTTTTTTCATTGTTTTAAAAGTACTGTTTTCAGGGCACCTGGGTGGCTCAGTTGGTTAAGCGTCTGCCTTCAGCTCAGGTCTTGATCCCAGGGTCCTGGGACTGAGCCCCATGTGGGGCTCCCTGCTCAGTGGGGAGCCTGCTTCTCCCTCCCACCCCCTCCCCGCCCTGGCTTGTGCTCTCTCTCGCTTTCTCTCAAATAAATGAATAAAAATCTTAAAAAAAAGAGTACTGTTTTCATACTGAATATATTTACATAAAAAATTAACTTTGGTAATTAATATACATTGAAAACATTAAGGCATATACCCTTTCATTTAGCAATTCTACCACAAGAAATTTATCCTAATGAAACATTTATGAACAAAGATATTTACAGAAGTGTTATTTCCATTTTTACATTATTTTTAATACCTTGAAAAACTAAATCTCTATAAATATAATCATGGTTAAAATGTAGTCAAAAAATACAGTCACATTTTCAAGTGTGAAAAGCAGCCTATACAAGATGATCAAAAAGTTTTTAAGTGGGCGCCTGGGTGGCTCAGTCGGTTAAGCATCTGCCTTCAGCTCAGGTCATAATCCCGGGGTCCTGGGATCGAGTCCCGCATCAGGCTCCCTGCTCAGTGGGGGGCCTGCTTCTCCCTCTCCCTCTGCCTGCCACTCTGTCTACTTGTGCTCTCTCTGTCAAATAAATAAATACAATCTAAAAAAAAAATTAAAAACAAAGTTTTTAAGTGTTCAATTTACATAGGCCTTTCATAATTCAAAATGTTGGCAATGATTTCCCTGTGAAACAGAATTACAGAAAGTTTCTTTTGCTTTGTGGTATTTCTGGTTATTTCCAAAATTCATTATTTTATTTTGTAATATAGGGAAACATTTAATACTTAGATCAGTAAATAAACTGAGATCAGTAAATAAACTCTCTACATTAAGGTGACGAAGGTATTCACAGAGCAAGTCTCTGAAGGATGGCCATTATATTTTCTATGAATCGGTTAAAGCAAAAGACATAATCCTCCCACAGGTTAAAAAACAGGATTTTTTCTTCATGACATTGTATTAGAACCCTGTGTGGTCAGGTGTGATGGAGATAAATGTGTGCCAATTCTCCATGCCGACTGAGAGATTGAGGAACCTCTCTAACCTGGAGTCTTCTGGGAGTGTAACTGTGCTGGGTATCCTGTATTTGCTGCTCCAGATCCACACTTCCCCTTTTGGTGCCCTATTCTGGACCCTGTTGCCCTAAAGGAATGGCATAAAGTGGCTCCCAGTCCTCGGACTTGTTTTTGGATTTGGCCAATGGCAGTGATGGGGAAGACAAGACAAAGAAGAGAGTTGGGCTCTTTATTTCCCAGTTCCTTTCCTGACTTGACAGGAAGTCTGAGGATTTGTGAATCCACAAATCCAAGGCTCTGTGGATCGGCTTCATCCCTCTCCTGAGGGCCACAACTCCTGTTGGGCAGCCCTCACCATACCACTCAGCCTCCCTCTGAAATTCTGGGTTTCCCCAGTGGCTTCTCCTACCCTTGCCCCTTCAAGTCTAGGGCTTTAAAACCTTCTGTTAGTAGCACCAGATGTTGCTCCATCTCTTAGTGCTTTCCCTAAGCCCTGCCCACAACTTTGTAAAGAGTTCTAATAAACTCTCAATCAAATCATCCAGTTTGAGTTGGTCACCTGATTCTTGAAAGCACCCTGGTTGATATATTAATATATGTAATTATCAAAAAAAAAATAAGGCTAAATGCATTTATCCTTCAAAAACCAAAAGGGAAACAAAAGTGACATAATATGGCTTAGATAAATTTTTTCATGCTTGAGATAAAAATAAGTTCAACCCTGTGTTAATGGTATGATTCAATGATTCTATGATACCAGGGTCCTTGTGCTTTCCAGTTTTGTTTTGTGTTGTTTTGCAAGTTACTAACCCTTATATCACCTCGCCATGTATAGAACAGCATATTAGAAGAGAAATAGCAGAGGGAGAACACTGGTTATCTATTTCTCACAACACGAATTGCTTTGGCCACATCAAATATAAAGGTAGACATTTTTCTTAGGTACCCCCTTGTATGTTTCACGACACACCTTTTCACTTTGCTCTGATTGAGTTTTACTTTGCCCCAAGCTTCAAAAGCTAATCAAGTTTACTGCATCCAGATGTTTCTGGTCTTGCAGCACAGTAAAGTAGCATGGACTCAACTGATTAACCATTTAAGTTGATTAACCATTTAAGGATATGAGGAGCTCACTGAAAGAGATTTCTCCTCAAAAAAACAAGATCATCCCACAAGGTTGTTTCAAGAGCCAACTCTTACACCCAAGGAAGGAAAGATAATTCTGAGAAGAATATGGGGTCTGTCCATCAGATTGTCCCAATCCCATTTCCCAGGACTGGGGGGAGAGGTTTTCAGTCCAAATTATTGCGAGGCATCCCAAACACAAAACAGGATTGCATAGATAATAGTGTAAGAAAGCACAGCACAAGAGATGGGAGAAAGTAATGCACTCTCATTTGAGGAAAAAAGTTCAGGCTCAGTGAATTAATACTGAAGCCCCTCACTGAGTAAAAGAGGTCAACTTCAGCACCAGTGACAAGTCCCCTGCACGATGGCTCTGATGGGGGCTGGTGATTCTCTTAGCTGGCACATCACCAAAGTTCCAAGAGCTCATATATTGACAGTGGAAGTGCCCTTGATGGTGAGCACAGTGTGATCATTGGAAGCTCTCGGGGGCCAGAGGTTTTACCCGCCAAGGGTGGTAGTTACAGTGTCAGCAGCCACAGATGATGCTGATGGCTCTGGAAGTGGCAGAGAGAGCCTCCTTAGCAGTGGGCGCCAGCAACAGCAGTCAGCTACCCTCATATGACTAAGAGAACTCCGGAAGTCATAGTTTAAAGGGACAGGTTCTCTGATATCAGCTTTCTTTTTATCCGTGAACAAAAGGTGAGTTTATAGTATTAGGTGATCTCTTAAGCCCTCAGGAAAAAAAAATCATTGAATGACAAACTGTGTTATAAAGGAAAATCCAAACAGTGGCAAGTCTGAAGTGGCTGAGGGCAGCACAAGGACAATGGCGAATGCATGATGACAAACACGATCTCGCTCCCAGCTCTGCCAAGGACTGGGCTTAAATGTTGATAGCACAGAATTCCAACAACACACTTGAAATAGGAACACTAGATTCTTGTATACCCCAGGAAAAATAAAGAGAATCAGGGCACCTGGGTGGCTCAGTCGTTAAGCGTCTGCCTTCGGGTCGGGTCATGATCCCAGGGTCCTGGGGTCGAGCCCCGCATCGGGCTCCCTGCTCGGCAGGAGGCCTGCTTTTCCCTCTCCCACTCTCCCTGCTTGTGTTCCCTCTCTCGCTGTGTCTCTCTCTCTGTCAAATAAATAAATAAAATCTTTAAAAAAAAAATAAAGAGCATTGAAGATATAAAGGCATAAGCCTTCAAACCCCTTGAAATATGTTGAATCTAATTTCACTGTTTCTGTGCTCTCTGCAGAGTAGCAAATTTTGTATGTCTCCCTAAAGGCAGGGAAACCAATGGAAATACCACAAAATGCTTTAAATAATAAACCAACAGTTTTCTCAACAACAGTTGAAGAAAATCACAAGGAAAGTGTTAACTTCCTCGAAATTAGCAATAAATGACAAGGCAACCCTATGCTGATATCAAGTAATGGGGTAATAAAAAGTTTACTGCAGGTGCAGGGGTATCTTACTCTTCTCTGATACCCACCAAAAGGACATCAGCAGAGTAAGGAGCTCCTAGAAGGCTCTCAGGAAGCTGAGCACCAGCCCGGGGAGCATGGTAAGGAGCACAGCCACGGTGGGAACTGGTTGGGGACTTGGATGTCTTCTTCAGACCACAGCCAGCCCTCTCGGTCACTGTGCTATCACAGCTCATCCCGCAGCACTATCATTATCTGTCCTGCCCTCCCCCATCTCATCCAAAACCTTAGAAAGCTCTGAGAATACAGATCATGACAAGCCAAGACTGGGAAAGCCACCAATGAGGTCAACTATGGTGTTCCTCTGAGCTTCTGGAATAAGGAATTTTTGCAGAGGTATAAATGCCCCCCAAATATTACTTGAAGTGGATTGAAAAACCATTTATGACATTGAGTCGTAACTTCTCTAACTTCTCTACTCAGCAAATCACATCCTTACAAGGAAGACTGCCGCAATCTACTCGTAGGAACAGGACTTAGGTCACCAATATAAACTAGGAATAAGAAACTCATAGAATTTGGTTTTGCATTAAAGCAAACTTCAGTACTTTTAAGTGTTCAAACTGTGCCCGATCATGAGAAAGAATTTGGTAGATGGTTCAATGATTGTAACAACAAGCACTCCAATTTTGGAAAAATCGACTGTAGATAAGGAGACTGGAACAGCTATATATTGTTTTTCACTAAGGCCAAGGCTTGACAAAAAAGTCAAGCACTGCAGAAAACAAATGCTATGAAGTAGTCGATGTCTTGGGATAGTCAGAAGTCTGCAATTGCGTAAATCAAGGCTAAAAGCCATCAGGTTGTAGAACTGAAGATTCACTGCCAACTCAAAATGCATCTGTGTTCTTAATCACTGAAGTAACTTATGATACTGCAGAAAAACCATGTACTACTAACCCACCCCAAATTTGATCCATTTCTGTCTATCAGTGAATAGGAACGGAAAGCATTTTTCTCTAAATGGATAGACTGATCCTCAAATACACACAACCTAAGACAACCAGAAAAATATAAGTCTGCATAGGTAATCTTGAAATATCAGGAAGAAGACAAAGAGGTTTCACCAGAGATGCATAAACACATATATTCATTTAAGACACACCATCCTCTAATTCTTATTTTTTTATTTCATGTGAACCTGTCAGGTAGAGTAAAAATATCTAAATGCCCATTCCATTTTAATATATTCAAGCAAAGCTCCTGGGAAGGTTTCCAGAGAGTTAGATTGCTTTAAAATTGGCCCATGCATTAAATAAAGCTTTGTCTCACAAAAGGGAACGAGTAACTGATACCGTCTCTGTACATTCACTCCACACAAGGTTCCTGTAGCTGGAAAGCATTCTCAAAGACAAACAACAAATCAGATTGCAGCTCTGGAGACTCATACGCCGCCTCTTCAAGCAACCCTACCGGCTCGCAACAGTATGAGGGCCCACCACCTGCTTCCTGAGGAACGTGTAATCTACCCGCTCTGTTAGTTCCCCAAAGGTTCTCCTACTTTCCACACTGGCCGCCCTTCATTCATTCCATGGCCTTCACCTTTCATCTCTAAGAAATGCATTAATGATAATTGTGCAAAGGTTCCCTTGAACAGCACAACCAAAAAACAAAAAGCGTTCAGCCTTACATTTTGCAGAGAAACAAAAACTCAAATTCTGGGAGGACTGAACTGGCACTAAAAGCCATGGCAGCAAAGGATTCGTTCCACGGGTACCTGACTTCTTTTCACATTACCTGCTTCGGTGTACTTCAATCCCACTTTTTCTTCTGTGTCTTTTGTCTTCGGGGGTGGCCAGACAGCTTGGAGTCTGCCCGGAGTCCTATCGTCCTGCTCAGTGGGGCTGTGGTCGGGCTGTTGAAAAGCAGGTAAAGAAAAGAATATGTTACATGAAATGTGGCCAGAGCGAATTAACCCCTGAAAACATGCTACCTCTAACTCCAAAATTAATTTTAATGGCCAGTTGCACATTGCGCTCCTTCACTATAAATGAAACATCTCACTACAGAGTGACCCTTTTCCAGAAAGGTAAAGTGATGAGTAAGGGTGGAAAAAACAACAAAACAAAACAAAACAAAAAAACCCCTCAAGGCCAAGTACGATACAACCATTAATAGATGATGTTTATCATATAACTATTATTTTTGAAATCACAAACTTTGAGCTGAAGATGCAGATATAAATGCACTGTAATCAGGTACATTTATAGGAATGATGATACATTGATCCCAAACAACTCCAGGGTATTTTATAATATAAAGACTAGTTTTGCATTTTCCATGAACACCAGCTGTAGGTCAAGATACATTTCTCTAAGCACTCGATACTGTTGATTTCAATTCGTTTTTCTTTCCTTTAAATAAATGACATAGCCTTCATATTCAAGCCACTTTTATAGGGGTTGATTTTTACAACTAGGAGAATGCCGTATTGTGTTTAATTTTCAACTACATCCTAGGAATGTTTCCAAAAGATTTTTAAATTTTTAACGCCTTAACTGATCAACTATATAAGAGGGAATGATAATTACAGGCTGAGTAGATACTAAAATTCTATTGTTGTTATGAACATTTAAGATCTACTGGACAGGTGTTTGCTAGTCTTTATAAATTACCTGAATTAATTTTCCTAATAGTAACACTAATTCACTAATTAGATGGTTATCATGTGCTAACTTCACTTACTCTTCACAACTACCGTGTAAGGTAAGGGTTATTTTCTTCATCTTGTGGATGAGGGGATGGAGGCTCTGAGGTGATCAAGGTCACCCAGCCAGTAAATGGCAGAGTTAGAATTTAAACCAGGTCTCAATCTAAACCCAGCGATCAGGATGCCTTGTAATGAACACGGAACATTTTAATCATATCACAAACACATATATTGCCAAACGGCAGACTTTCAAAGTTAAAATAGAATTTTTGCAGAGGTATAATTAAGAGGTGAGGAAATGTGGGTTCTATCTCCCTATTGCATTGCTTCTGCGTGCTGTTTAGTTTTTTATAAGAACACGTACTATTGGGGCACCTGGGTGGCTCAGTCATTTAAGAGGCTGCCTTCGGCTCAGGTCATGATCCCAGAGTTCTGGGATTGAGCCCCACATCAGGCTCCCTGCTTCTCCCTCTCCACCACTGTGTTCTCTCATATTCTCTCTCTCTCTCAAATAAATAAATAAAATCTTAAAAAAGAAAAGAACATCTACTATTAATGTTTAAACTCAGAGTGACAGTTTTCCCTTTCTGTCCTCACATCTTTATGCATATCCCTCTTACGACACTCCAGAAAAATATAAGGAAGACAGAAATTGGTAGTTTAACTCCATACTCCTTGCGAGGACGATTTGATCATAATCCTCTTTCACCTAGAAGAGACTCACTAACAATAGGTAACTGGGATTCACTTCGACAGGAAACCTGAAAAAGAAATACAGCAGCATTGCATCTTACGACAAAACCCCAAACCCAATTCTACATACGCTTTTGGAATCAGAGGAGCCGTCCCCTGGCCTTGACCTGGATCTTTCAAACACAGCTCTTAGGGACTCCTTCTCATGCTTCATCTTACGCTTGAGAGCTTCCAGCTCAGAGGTGTCAGCTGTGGTCCCCTTTTTGGGGGGGCGAACGAATATGGCTTTAAAGGCCTCGAGGGCTGTCTCTGGAGGCTTTGGCTTGACCTCTCCACCCCGGGTCTGGGCTCCACTGGGGCCACTCTGGCTCTCCTGGGCAGCACTGCAGCCCATCTCCTCCTTCCTGGGCTGCTCGGGGTCTTCTGCCTTCACTTCCGCTTTGGGGATGTCAAGGATGAACAGCTGAGAGAGCTGCTCCAGGAGAGTGGGAGTGGCCTTCGGGTCAGTTGTCTTCTCCCCAGTCTTCACTGTCTGAGGCCCTGCCTGCGCTAAGGACTTCTGAACAGGCTGTGTCAATTTGAGCAAAGCCAGGTCGCCATCCTTTGGTTTAATTTCAGTGATGGTCTTCCCTCCCTCACCTGTAGCCCCCTTCTTGAGCACACGAAGCCCGCTAAAAAAGGCTGGAAGCTGCAATGACTTCTCTCCGGGGACTTCTTTTTTAGACGAGGCATTCTCGGTGACACCGACACTCAAGTTCTGGTCTGTTACCGCGGGGAGGACTGGGGAACTTTCTTCTGTAGCTTGTCCTTGGGTGGGGCTGTGCTCTGTCTGAAGGCTACCATCACCAAGTTGCGGTTTGCTACTTATCTCAGATGGAGTCCTCTGAGGACCTTCTGCACAGAGCTCTGCATCATCCCTTTCCCCAGTGGTGCTATTTTCCCTACAGTCACGTGGCTTTTCTTTGGGATCCTGAGATGGCTCAGTTAAAACACTGGGGGACTGTGGGCGGCTGGTGTTGCTTCCCTCTTCTGGCTGCTGGCCACCATCATCAGAGTCGGAATCACTGGTGGTGTTCACAAGGGTCCCACGGACCAAAATGACATCGTCTCTGTCCGCACTCTGAGTACTGAGTGGGAGCAGCTCTTGCCCAGGGAGAGAAATCCCTGCACCTGCTATTCCCTGATTTCCCTCTGACTCCGGCTCCACCCCTGCAGTCTTGCCATCATTTCCAAGGTCAGGTAGAACCCGTGCCTCTGCCGCCTGCCAATCCGAGCCCTGGCTGGGATCATCCCGCTGAGGTACTGGATCCACAACTAAACTGTGGAATGCCTTCAGTACGGCGTCTTTCTCATCAGGCTTCACAGAGTCCAACTTACTTGTAAACCCAAACAAAGTTTTCATAGAGAACTTGCTCAGGATCGACTGAGCCACTTCAAGTCTGGCTTCAGGTTTTTCTGGTTCCGAGACATCATCACTGCCATTCAGAGAGTCTCCAGCGTCCTCCATGTCTCGGCAATGCCCTCGGTGCAGGTTCCGACTTTTGTCACTTTTCCCTGCTCCCTCAGTTTATCCACACCATCGGCTCTGAACTTACAGGACAGGGAGCAACAGGACCCGGCAGCCTGACTCAGCCGCAGAGCAAGCACACTTGGCCTCTTTCAGGTCACTTACTGGGCCCTCCTTCCGGGGTGTGGGCGAGGATGGTACGCCCCGGGCCAGCTGTGAGAAGTCCGCGGAGCTTTATGCCCAGACGCCGCTGAGGCTGCACACCTTACTACACACGAACTAGGGAGGCTGCTCCTCTGGGACTTCCGTATTTATTCCCGTGGACAAAAGGGTTTTTGTCGGAGGGAAAGTCAGCCTGCCCCCAGTCATCCCGGCCCAGGACTTCGCTGTGAGCTCCGCCCCAGTGCCTCCCGGTAGCTTTCAACTTCCTCATTGGTGAGCAAGGGAGGCTCCAGAGCGTGCTGAGCCGGCAAGCAGATCCTGACAGCCCTTGACCCCCCCACACCCCACCCCCCTTCGCCCAGCAGCCCAAGAAATTCAAAAGTGAATCAGCAGAAATTGACTGAAACGCTTTTGAGGAGCTCCCTTTTGCCATCTAAATTTTGGTCGGAAGCCTGGGCGCCATCCAAGCCAAAAAACCTAGCAGCACACACAGATCAACAGTCACTTACAAAACTCAAAGCAAAGAAAAGCAAGTAAAGAAATAGATGATTTCAAAATGCCCAGAACTCTCAAAAGCAGTAATTTACTGCTCTTGAAGCTTTTTTTTTTTTTTTTAATGCTTTCTTCCGCTTCCCTGCAGGTCTCATCTGGAATGCAGATTTTAGCTGCCGGGCCAGGGGGTGAGGGGGAACCAACAGGACTGGTTTCAGATTACTGCTGTTTTAGCTCTGCCCTGGTGTCTCACTGTTCTACAAACAGGTACTGAGGCTAGCACGCCCACCACGCCCAGTGTCCACCAGCCTTAGGCCGGCAGAGTAAACAGCCCCGGCCCGGCAGGAATGATTACCCTCCACACGCTCTGTGCCAACCTCAGGCTTCTGCTCAGCAGCTCTAACTTCCTGGTTTTCTTAGGAATCCTGGTGGCCGAAGGGCACCCCTCTCTGCTTCAGCGATCCGACCAAGTGAAACCTGGCTTGCTACAAGGTAACACACAACCTGCCTTGTTAGGCAAAGCAATTCAGCAAAGGTCCCCAAGGAGCCACATTCCCCTAAAGAGCAAGACATCTGAAAGGTCTCTGTCAGTCAGGTTTCTATCACAGACCCAATTTGCCTAAAACAAGAACAGGACGGACGAAATCACCACCAAACATCAGCTCAAGGTAGTTTCCAACACTCTGATTATATGCTGGGAACCTGGCAACCAAGGACGTGGAAAAATTATAGCTCTGTTTCCTAGCTGCATAGCTAGCTGCCTCTTGGGACAGCTTCCTGTTCTACCTGAAGGTCTCAGTGTTTTTCAAATCCTGTCCAGTCAGCAGGCATTTAGCAAGCACCCGTGATGGACAAGTTACTGCGCTGGATCAGGACAGTCAAACTGGCTTAAAAGTAATCACCAGCTCTCTGAGCAAAGCTGCAAGAAGATGGAGCCCAAGTGTTAAACACAAACAGCAATTTATTCTGCAAAAGAGAAGCTGTAGCCACAAGCAAAACAACAATCTTAGTTGGTCTGCATCAGGGAATGGCTGTGAATATCACACTGATGACTTGAATCATGTTCCCCCAAAAGTATTAATACTGAGAAATTCTGATTGCAACACATTTCTAGCAATGCATTCAAAAGGAACCCTCACACACAAAAGAGTACATATTATAATATCCTACCAACCCCTAGGGGAAAGTTAAGAGGTCACTTCCGGTCCCTGATTTGACCTTGTGTCTAAATGGAGACTTTCCCACTTGCTCCTGAGGCTCGTGGGTTTGGGATTACTAATTAGGGCACACTTAATCAAAAGGCCATGATGACACACAGAAAACTTTATCGGCACCATTTAAGTCTTCGAACAGTTTCCTGTCCAGAGGAAATGCCCACCGATAAAAATCAGACTTCTTCTGCTTCTTCAAGTCTGAGGAAAAAAGGAATCACCACACCAGATCATAAGATCTGTCTTCTTAAGCCCTACACAGAGCATCCAACACAGGAGTGTGAGGAAGAGATGTGACACCTATTTTGTGTCATCCTTTTTAACTGAAAGGCTCCATTTTCTCAGACCTAACAAATTATTGATTTCCAGAATAAGTTTCTGAGCTGGCTTGTGTACTAGTTCCAAATAAGACACAGAGTCCTCTAGACTGAAACACAGTAAGAGGCTCTCCCCATACAATTCTCCTCCATTTATGAAACATAATCCTATTACAAAGATGTATACATCCAACCATCGTTTTTACACACCAACTATGTACGAGGCTCTAGGGATATAAGATGAAGAAAACTCCAGCCCTCCACGTTCATGAAACATGAAGTTTAAGAGGGGAAATCAGCCAAGAAAGAGGTGACACTTTGTTCTTACACTGTAAGTACTTCATACTCTAAACTCAGTCAGAATAGCAATAGGTGGACCCTAAAACAATTCTGAATGAAAGCAAGCAGGGACTATCTAAATAAGAAGGTGAGTAAGAAAGAACATCATGGTAATTCAAATAGATCTTTGAATATAGACTCTCTCACACTATGAGAAATGTTACTATTGCTGGTCATTTAAGGAATTGAAAAATGTTTGACCATAATGTTCAAATAAGAAGGCTGCAAATGTTTTAAATCACTTTACTTGATTTTTCATCATGACAAGTGTACTCTTTAATCCCCATCCACTGTTTCCCCCATCCTCCCACCCATCTCCCTTCTGGTTACCAACAGTTTATTCTCTATAGTTAAGAGGCTGTTTCTTAGTTTATGTTTCTCTCTCTCTGTGTCTCTCTCTTTCCTTTGCTCATTTGTTTTGTTTCTTAAATTCCATATGAGGGAAATCATATGGTATTTGTCTTTCTCTAACAGACTTATTTTGTTTAGCATTGTACTCTCTAGCTCTATCCAGGTTGTTGCAAATGACAAAATTTCATGCTTTTCTAGGGCTGAAATATACATATAACAGAATATTTATATTTACCTATGTATACACCATATATATGGTATATATACCACAAAATATATATTTTATATATATATCTATACCATATATATTAATAGATAAAAAAAGTGGTATATCTATGCCGCTAACATAGGATCAGCCAATTATATAAGCCAATTAATAACAGAAGCAAAGAAACATATCGACAACAATACGTAGGGGACTTTAACACCCCCCTCACTGAAATGGACAGATCATCTAAGCAAACGATCAACAAGGAAATAAAGACTTTAAATGACACACTGGACCAGATGGACTTCACAGACATATTCAGAACACTGCATCCCAAAGCAACGGAATACACATTCTTCTCTAGTGCCCATGGAACATTCTCCAGAATCGATCACATCCTGGGTCACAAATCAGGTCTCAACCAGTACCAAAAGATTGGGATCATTCCCTGCATATTTTCAGACCACAATGCTTTGAAACTAGAACTCAATCACAAGAGGAAAGTCGGAAAGAACTCAAATACATGGAGGCTAAAGAGCATCCTACTAAAGAATGAATGGGTCAACCAGGAAATTAAAGAAGAATTTTAAAAATTCATGGAAACAAAATGAACACACAGCTGTTCAAAATCTTTCGGATGCAGCAAAGGCAGTCCTAAGAGGAAAGTATATAGCAATACAAGCCTTTCTCAAGAAACAAGAAAGGTCTCAAATACACAACCTAACCCTAACACCTAAAGGAGCTGGAGAAAGAACAGCAAATAAAGCCTAAACCCAGCGGGAGAAGAGAAATAATAAAGATCAGAGCAGAAATCAATGAAATAGAAACCAAAAGAACAGTAGAACAGATCAACAAACTAGGAGCTGGTTCTTTGAAAGAATTAACAAGATTGAGAAACCCCTGGCCAGACTTATCAAAAAGAAAAGAGAAATGACCCAAATAAATAAAATCATGCATGAAAGAGGAGAGATCACAACCAACACCAAAGAAATACAAACAATTATAAGAACATATTATGAGCAACTATATGCCAGCAAATTAGATAATCTGGAAGAAATGGATGCATTCCTAGAGATGTATAAACTACCAAAACTGAACCAGGAAGAAATAGAAAACCTGAACAGACCTATAACCACTAAGGAAATTGAAGCACTCATCAAAAATCTCCCAACAAACAAAAGCCCAGGGCCAGACGGCTTCCCAGGGGAATTCTACCAAACATTAAAAGAAGAATTAATACCCATTCTTCTGAAACTGTTCCAAAAAATAGAAATGGAAGGAAAACTTCCAAACTCATTTTATGAGGCCACCATTACCTTGATCCCAAAACCAGACAAAGACCCCATCAAAAAGGAGAATTACAGACCAATATCCCTGATGAACATGGATGCAAAAATTCTCACCAAAATACTAGCCAGTCGGATCCAACAGTACATTAAAAGGATTATTCACCACGACCAAGTGGAATTTATCCTTGGGCTGCAAGGTTGGTTCAACATCCACAAATCAATCAATGTGATACAATACATTAATAAAAGAAAGAACAAGAACCATATGATCCTCTCAATAAATGCAGAAAAAGCATTTGACAAAGTACAGCATCCTTTCTTGATCAAAACTCTAGGGATAGAGGGTACACACCTCAATATCATAAATGCCATCTATGAAAAACCCACAGTGAATATCATTCTCCATGAGGAAAAACTGAGAGCTTTCCCTCTGAGGTCAGGAACACGGCAGGGATGTCCACTATCACCACTGCTATTCAACATAGTACTAGAAGTCCTAGCCCCAGCAATCAGACAACAAAAAGAAATAAAAGGCATCTGAATCGGCAAAGAAGAAGTCCAACTCTCACTCTTTGCAGATGATATGATACTTTATGTGGAAAACTCCAAAAGAGCCCACCCCAAAACTGCTAGAACTCATACAGGAATTCAGTCAAGTGGCAGGATATAAAATCAATGCACAGAAATCAGTGGCATTCCTATACACCAACAACAAGTCAGAAGAAAGAGAAATTAAGGAGTCGATCCCATTTACAATTGCACCCAAAACCATAAGATAATTAGGAATAAATCGAACCAAAGAGGCAAAGAATCTGTACTCAGAAAACTATAAAATACTCATGAAAGAAATTGAGGAAGACACAAAGAAATGGAAAAACGTTCCATGCTCATGGATTGGAAGAACAAATACTGTGAAGATGTCAATGCTACCTAGAGCAATCTACACATTTAAAGCAATCCCTATCAAAATACCATCCACTTTTTTCAAAGAAATGGAACAAATAATCCTAAAATTTGTATGGAACCAGAAAAGACCCCGAATAGCCAGAGGAATGTTGAAAAAGCAAAGCAAAGCTGGCGGCATCACAATTCCGGACTTCAAGCTCTATTACAAAGCTGTCATCATCAAGACAGTATGGTACTGGCACAAAAACAGACACATAGATCAATGGAACAGAATAGAGAGCCCAGAAATGGACCCTCAACTCTATGGTCAACTAATCTTTGACAAAGCAGGAAAGAATGCCCAATGGAAAAAAGACAGTCTCTTCAACAAATGGTGTTGGGAAAAATGGACAGCCACATGCAGAAGAATGAAACTGGACCATTTCTTTACACCACACACAAAAATAGACTCAAAATGGTGGAAAAACCTCAATGTGAGACAGGAGTCCATCAAAATCCTAAAGGAGAACACAGGCAGCAACCTCTTCGACCTCAGCCACAGCAACTTCTTCCTAGAAACATCGCCAAAGGCAAGGGAAGCAAGGGCAAAAATGAACTATTGAGACTTCATCAAGATAAAAAGCTTCTGCACAGCAAAAGAAACACTCAACAAAACCAAAAGACAACCGACAGAATGGGAGCAGATATTTGCAAATGACATATCAGATAAAGGGCTAGTATCCAAAATCTATAAAGAACTTATCAAACTCAACACCCAAAGAACAAATGATCCAATCAAGAAATGGGCAGAAGACATCAACAGACATTTTTCCAAAGAAGACATCCAAATGGCCAACAGACACATGAAAAAGTGCTCAACATTGCTTGGCATCAGGGAAATTCAAATCAAAACCTCAATGAGATACCACCTCACACCAGTCAGAATGGCTAAAATTAACAAGTCAGGAAACGACAGATATTGGCGAGGATGTGAAGAAAGGGGAACCCTCCTACACTGTTGGTGGGAATGCAAGCTGGTGCAGCCACTATGGAAAACAGTGTGGAGGTTCCTCAAAAAGTTGAAAATAGAGCTGCCCTACGACCCAGCAATTACACTACTGGGTATTTACCCCAAAGATACAAATGTAGGGATCCGAAGGGGTACGTGCACCCTGATGTTTATAGCAGCAATGTCCACAATAGGCAAACTATGGAAAGAGCCAAGATGTCCATCAACAGATGAATGGATAAAGAAGATGTGGTATAGATCTACAATGGAATATTATGCAGCCATCAAAAAAAAAAAAACCCAAAATCTTGCCATTTGCAATGACGTGGATGGAACTGGAAGATATTATGCTGAGTGAAATAAGTCAATCAGAGAAAGACATGTATCATATGATCTCACTGATATGAGGAATTCTTAATCTCAGGAAACGAACTGAGGGTTGCTGGAGTGGTGGGGGGTGGGAGGGATGGGGTAGCTGGGTGATAGACATTGGGGAGGGTATGTGCTACGGTGAGTGCTGTGAATTGTGTTAGACTGTTGAATCACAGACCTGTACCTCTGAAACAAATAATACATTATATGTTAAAAAAGAAAAAAGAAGATAGTAGGAAGGGAAAAATGAAGTGGGGAAAATCGGAGGGGGGGACGAACCATGAGACACTATGGACTCTGAGAAACAAACTGAGGGTTCTCGAGGGGAGGGGGGTGGGGGGATGGGTTAGCCTGGTGATGGGTATTAAAGAGGGCATGTACTGCATGGAGCACTGGCTGATATATGCAAACAATGAATCATGGAACACTACATCAAAAACTAATGATGTGGGGCACCTGGGTGGCTCAGATGGTTAAGCGTCTGCCTTCGGCTCAGGTCATGATCCCAGGGTTCTGGGATCGAGTCCCGCATCAGGCTCCCTGCTAGGCGGGGAGCCTGATTCTCCCTCTGCCTCTGCCTCTCTCTCTCTCTGACTCTCATGAATAAATTAATAAAACATAAAAAAAAAACTAATGATGTATGGTGATTAACATAACATAAAATTTAAAAAATGTAAAAAAAGTGGTATATATATTTATAAATATAAATAAATAAATTATATACACAGGCACACACCCCACTTCTTTACCCATTAATCTGTCGATGCACACTAGGGCTGCTTTCATATCTTGGCTATTGTAAATAATGTTGTGATAAACATAGGGATGCGTGCATCCCTTTGAGTTAGTGTTTTTATATTTGGGGGAAAATACCCAGTGGTGCGATTCCTGGATTGTAGGGTAGTTCTATTTTTAACTTTTTGGGGAACCTCCATACTGTTTTCTCCGAGGCTATACCAATTTGCATTCCCACCAACAGTTCAAGAGGGTTTCTTTTCTCCACATCCTCGCCAACACTTCTTGTTTCTTGTATTGTTGATTTTAGCCATTCTGACAAGTGTGAGGTGGTATCTCATTGTAGTTTTGATTTGCATTTCCCTGCTGATGAGCGATGTTGAGCATCTTTTTGTGTGTCTTTTGGCCATCTGTATCTTCTTTGGAGAAATGTCTGTTCATGTGTTCTGTGCATTTTTAATCAGATTATTTGGGTTTTTTGGTGTTGAGTTGTATAAGCTCTTTATATGTTTTGGATATCAACCTTTTATTGGGTATGTCATTTGCAAATATCTCCTCCCATTCAGTAGGTTGTCTTTTAGTTTTATTGATTGTCTCTTTCACTGTGCAGAAACTTTTTATTTTGACATAGTCCCAATAGTTTATTTTTGCTTTTATGTCCCTTGCCTTAGGAGACATATCTAGAGATACACTGTTATGGCCAACATCAGAGACATTACTGCCTGTGCTCTCTTCTAGGATATTTAAGAAGCCTGCAAATTTGATCTCAGTTGATTGGTCTTGAAAAATGAATTTTTTAATGCTTTAACATTTTCAGGGGGAAAAATAATAACTTCTCCTGGACATCACTTATCTCAGTGTCTTATTCTATGATACATACTTATTAAATATCTACTACACAAAACCAGTACCAGCCAAGACTTTCTCCTTTACAACCTCCCCTGAATCTCTTTTGTTCTGTATGTATCAAGGGCAGGCCACCCCAAGATGGGCCACCATGGCAAGAAGATTATTTTGTGTTGAAGGCAATTGAGACCTTGCAGGCTCAAGAGAAGCTTTTACCCCTCCCTTAGCCACACAGAAGAATCTGAATTGGGGGTCTTCCCCAGAAAAATGGCTATTACCAGTGATAAATTTTATGAGTGACCCATCTGTATGGCAGGACAAACATCTAGTTACCAAACATCCGCTCTTATTGCCCTGTGAATTGCATTCCTTCCCTTCCGAAGTCCCAGACCCCTACCCCTTTCTCCTTAGTTTAGGATAACATATATACCCCATTTTGCCTATCTTTGGAATTTCCATGTCTTTGTGGATTCTCTGTATGTATGAAATTAAATTTGATTTTTTCCTGTTAGTCTGTTTCCTGTCTATCTGATTCTTAGTCCAGCTAGAAGAGGACAGGAAACTCACGCTCCTTGACAGTTCTAGTGTCAAGACCCTTAAGCCCTATAATAGCTATATCTGTGCAAGAGGCCAGATAAAGTGACCCACCTTAGACAACTAAGTTAAAACATGTAGTATTTGACCCATGTGATGTTCTTTGTAACTATTTGTTAAAAACAATTTGTACCCAGGGGCACCTGGGTGGCTCAGTTAGTTAAGCATCTGCCTTCCGCTCAGGTCATGATCTCAGGGTCCTGGGATCAAGTCCCACATTGGGCTCCCTGCTTAGCGGGGAGCCTGCTTCTCCCTCTCCTTCTGCGCCTCCCCCTCGCTTGTGCTCACTCTTTCAAATAAATAAATAAAATCTCAAAAAAAAAAAAAGAAAAACAACTGGTATCCAGCTACTCAAAAACTGGACACTATTTGTGTGGAGAATTCACTGCTAGTGTTTCTCTTATCTCACCATCCTCTCAGACTAAAGTGGAAGGCACCTGTACTTCACGACAATAAGAACATCAGCCCAACAAACTGACACCTGGTGAAATAAGCCTGCAAGAGTGATTGCAAGAAAAAAGGCCCATTGCCTGAGAGCGTCAGTAGAACTTTCTTGGCTCTCATAAGATTAGAGGAATCAGCATTAAAAAGTACTAAGTCAATTTGCAGAAATTGGACATTGCCTAAAAGAAAAACCTCCTAAAGTCCTCCCAACCTCTACTCTTTACAGCCCTCCCCCACATCATTCAGTTTAGATAATTCCTCCCCTACATTCTCATAAAACCCCAGAAAGGCAAGGGAAAAGTAAAGCAAGTGAGATTAATTTCACAGTGTTAGGCTACATGAGTCTCCTCCTGTTTCTCTTACCTAATTTACTTCAAGTTCTGGGCCTGTTTTTAATGACTAATCGCTTCCAGCTTCTAAAGTGGTTCAACTAGCTTCATGTGATGATTACTTGAAGAAAGTAGAAGGGAGCTAAAATTACTAAGGGTGAGTAAGGATGTAGAAACTATTGCTGTGGAGGACAAGTTTAGACCAGTGGACTGGGGAGAGTAAGTAAACTATGGATATAGATGTGAGTGGTATAATGGGTGGAAATGCGGTTTGGGGTTTTTACTTAGTACATGAAGTCTGATACCAATGGTGAGACCTGAGGAAATTATGACATCACAAGCACTCAAAGACACTTGTTAAATTAACGACATCCTATGGAAGGAGATTAGGATTATGGAAGAATGGGGGTAGAATCAAAGTGCTGGGAAGCTGAACAGGACTTCAGAAATATTAAAAATCAACTACTTCGGGGCACCTGGGTGACTCTGGTTAAGTGTCTGCCTTCAGCTCAGGTCATGATCCCAGGGTCCTGGGATCAAGCCCCGCATCGGGCTCCCTGCTCAGCGGGAAGCCTGCTTCTCCCTCTCCCGCTCCCCCTGCTTGTGTTCCCTCTCTCGCTGTATCTCTGTCAAATAAATAAATAAAATGTTTTAAAAAAAAAATCTTAAAAAAAAGAAATCAACTACTTCAACATTCTTGTTTTATTTTTTATTTTTTTAAATTATGATAGTATTCTTTTTTCTTAAGATTTTATTTATTTGACACACAGAGATAGTGAGAGAGAGAGCACAAGCAGTGGGAGTGGCAAGCAGGCAGAGGCAGAGGGAGAAGCAGACTTCTCACTGAGCTAGGAGCCCGATGTGGGGCTCGATCCCAGGACCCTGGGATCATAACCTGAGCCGAAGGCAGACGCTTAACCAATTGAGCCACCCAGGCGCCCCAACATTCTTGTTTTAAAGATGAAGCCATCTGAAGTCAAGCGAAGCTAAGGAACTGGTACTAGTTCACCCTGCTCAAGTGCAGCAACAAGATGGGAAACAAGGTATCCCAACTCCTGTTCACCTCCCATCTCCCCACTGCCCCTGGCCTACGAGCCTACCTTCTTCCTAAACAGCATCCTCCTTATGTTTGTTTTCCACATCTTCAAAATGGAGTCATGAGACCAAATAAAAGACAAAGTCCGAGACCTCCTTAAGCTTCCCTTTCTATTTCAGGTTTGTAGCATCTTCCTTGCCTTCAAGGTGCGGCTTCCCTCTGCCCACTGACACAACACTTATAACAGCCCCGCTGCGTCAGCCTATGAGAAGCCGGCAACTGTTTTTACTAATTGTCTTTTAAAAAAACAACAGGCTGCATGACCCTATTGCAAGGGCAGGTCTCAGTGATTGCGGCTTTTTTCCACTGAGCAGTCTTAGTGTAAAATGTTTCTAAGACTGGTTCCAGTGAGCAGTATCAAATCTTCAGAGGAAATGGGTTGAATATTGGTAACAAACCAGAAGACTGAAAGTTAAAAAGAGAGGCTGGGGCATACTTGTGAGGATGGAAGCAAATAAGAGAGCAGTGTGTCTGTGGTCTTTCAATGATCAGGAACCCCCAGGGCAGTGTGTACTGTTAAGATCCCAGCCTTGAATCTTGAGTTCACATCCTACTCTGCTCCTTCAAGAAGCTTGACGTTGGGCAAGCAACCTATGCCTCAGCTTCCTCACCAGGATACGGGGAATAAGAAAAGTACCTACCTCATGGGTTGTTAGGAGCATTAAGTGAGCTAATATGTTTGGCACTCTCACCAATGCCTGGCACATAGTAGGTAGTATATCGGTGTAATATATTTTCTTAGCAAAGCAACAACCTTCTTAGAGCCATCAACCAGCATCTAAGAGATTTTTTTTAACCTTGTCAATACGAAACAAGTATTTACTGATGAGATGACAGCCCAAGCAGGAAGCTGCCCCTCCCAATTCCTTCTACCAATGCACTTGGGCAGAGGGGCCTTTTGGTTTGAACAGGATCATGCCTACTAAATACAACACCTAACCATGCCACAGCTGTGCCAAGAGTGAATAGAGTGTCAAAGAAAACTCTTTCAAGGGATCCCTTGGGGTGTTTCAGGGCCAAGACTCTCTGGATTTGTTTTGTCCACCTGTATCACCTAAAGGGAGTAAATTACTCTAAAATTCTCCCAGATGGCCACTGTAGGAGACAAAGTTCATCACGTTCTTTATTACTTTTCCTGTGCCCCAAGATGATTTTTTAAAAAGATTTTATTTATTTATTTGAGAGAGAGAGAGAACATGGATGTGCATGTGTGAGTTGGGGGAGGGGCAGAGGGAGAGAATTCCAAGCAGACTCCCCGGTGAGCATGGGGCCCAACCTGGGACTTGATCTCACAACCCTGAGATCATCACCTGAGCTGAAACCAAGTCCGATGCTTAACGGACGGAGCAACTCAGGCGCCCCCTCCAAGATGATTTTTAAAGCAACTCAATCATTTCAGAAAAAAAATAATCCATGAATTTAGATTTTTCTCCAGAAAATCCTTTTCTCAAGAGTCTATTGACACATGTTGCTGCTGAACCTCAGAGTATGGTCCCTTAGCACCGTGACTTCCCCCCACTTGTGGGGAAGGGGTACTCCCAGACAGTGGCCAGTCTGGAAAGTGCCCAGGTCAGCAACAGCACAGCACTGACCATTTTCTTGTTTTGTTTTTAGGCCAATGCATTAGGCGTCAAAGGTGTTAGTTCATTTAAAATTTCCTTACTCTTACAAATACAAAAATCAAGCCTGAAAATAGTTATTACATTAGGATCTTACTATCAAATATTTCAAAGATTAATTCCACCAAACAGTACCCAAGGTTCTCTGGAAATGGATTCAATGTCCGTGACAAAATAAAATAATGTAAGGGGGAGAAGGAAAGGCTGAGACTCACTTGTGAAGCTGGAGGGTAAGGGAGGGAGAAAATGAGCATTCTTTAAGGTACAGAATTTCCTGGGACATGTTTCTGAAGGTTTTTGAGCTTTTCTAAAATAAATATTTATGCTCCACATGGACAATCACTCCAGAAAGTATGGAGTCCATAAAGAAAGCATTTCATTGCGGTTAAAGTTTTAGATGAAGATCTGGAATCTAATAAACCATATATACCTATTGCTGCTTATAGTCTCCTTCTTCCCAAAGAATAAAAACTAGACAGCCGTTGGCTATGCTATAGCTGCGTATCTTTTTCTTTTCCTTCCTTAATTTCTTTTAGGTACAAGTTATCTTGAGAATATTAATTCAAACACCAAAGATCCAGGTATTATTTTTAAATTTTTTTTTATACTTAAAGGAGGCAATTGAAAAATTAGGGAAGGTATGGATTTACCTAAAACAAAATGAAGGTAGATGAAAAGAACATGCATGAGGGAAGAAGGGGGAGAGAAGTAGCATTTTGTAGGGTGTCATTGTTGTCCCAAGTGGGCATCACGCTAGGTTCTTATGGGAGTTTTCTTGTACTTTCCCTAACCCCCCCACAACTCTATGAAAAGGCATCATTAATCCCATTTTGTAGATGAATGCTGCCCACTGCCAGTTTCCGCAGTGATTGAAACGATCTCTATCTTTGTCTCCAATACAGTAGATACTAGCTACAGGTGTCTTCTGTGCACTTAAAATGTGGCTCGTGTGACCAAGAAATTAATTTTTTTTTTATTTAAGAGACAGAGAGAGAGAGAGAGAGAAAGAGAGAGCATGAGCAGGGGGTAGAGTAGAAGGAGAAGCATACTCCCCACTGAGCAAGAGCCCGATGCAGGGCTTGATCCCAAGACCCTGGGGTCATGACCTGAGCCAAAGGCAGACACTTAACTGACTGAGCTACCGAGGCACCCTGAGAAACTAAATTTTAAATTTTATTTAACTTTAATTAATAGCCACATATGGGGGCACCTGGCTGGCTCAGTCAGTACAGCATGAGACTCTTGACCTTGCGGTTGTGAGTTTGAGCCCCACGATGAGAGTAGAAATTACTTAAAAATAAAACCTTTAAAAATAAATAAAATAAAATAAAATCCTAAAAAAACAGCCACATACGGCAGTGATTGTACTGAGCACTGCTATAGATGTTAATACTGAGGTTCAAAGAAATTAGGTCAATTCTAAGATTATACAACCAATGAGTGGCAAAGCCAGGATTTGAACTAAATCAATCTGATTCTAAAAGTTCATTCTTTTCATTACCGCAAAGTCAAACAATGCTAGTATTTTGTAACAGTTCTCCTTCACATTGAAAAGTCAGAATGGAGGCAAAATATATCACCTCATTACTGGAACCAATGGCTACTGAAGCTAGAAGGAATTTGCTGAGGACAGGAAGGAAACAAAGATTAGGAGCCCTGATCTGATCAGCGATGATCCCTTTAAGTTAATACTCACAATTTAGTCATATTAAAAGAAAAATATGGAAACAAATGTAAATGCATTAAAATTGCAAAGAAGAAAGGTAGGCATTGTCACAGCTATGATCCTATCCTTGAACACAGTTAAAGAGAGGGCAAGGGGGGGGGCAAGAACTATGGTTTTGAAATGGGACATATTTGGGTTCAATATGAAATATTACTTATTGGTCACATACTAGCTGTGTCACTTAGGCACTTAAAGAACTTCTATGAACCAGTACCTACATTTATAAAATGGGGAAAATAATATTTAACTCATAGGACTGTTCTAAGGATTAAATGTGCACATTTTCCTAATCCAGTCTTCCTTGATCACCAAAGACACTCAATAAATAGGGCCTGGGGTGCCTGGGTGGCTCAGTTGGTTAAGTGTCTGCCTTCAGCTCAGGTCATGATCCCAGGGTCCTGGGATCGAGCCCGGCATCGGGAGGGTTCCCTGCTCGGCGGGAAGCCTGCTTCTCCCTCTCCCTCTCCCACTGCCCCTGCTTGTGTTCCCTCTCTTGCTATGTCTCTATCTGTCAAATAAATAAATAAAATCTTTAAAAAACTGAATAAATAAATAGGGGCTGTCATTGTGGAGTGCAGTTAGTTTCAGGGATCAGTGGGTGAGAGAATCACATTTCCATAGTTTTGAAATATATTCACTATTGCCTCCACTTTATACATCATTTTTAAAAAGATTTTATTTATTTATTTGAAAAAGAGAGAGAGAGAGTATGAGTGGGGACAGGGGCAGAGGGAGAAGCAGGCTCCCTGCTCAGCAGGGAGCCCGATGAGGGGCTTGATCCCAGGACCCTGAGATCATGACCTGAGCCCAAGGCAGACGCTTAACCAACTGAGCCACCCAGGCGCCCCTATACATCATTTTAATTTGGGATTTAAACAAAAGTATAAAGAGCACTACTGTCACATTCAACACTTTAAAAAGTATCATGAAATATTCTTAAGGAATGTTTTAATTGTTCCTAGAATCAAGGTCATTTACTTTCTATAGGCGGAGGGGGATGTTTATGATACATGTTATTACAGGACATTTATAGAGTAGCTGCAATTCTTAAAGCAATTTAGAAATAATGAGAATAATAAATCAAGATGGCTTAATTAAAGCCTATAAAAATCTAAAGGCAAGAGAAAAAATAACTAGGCCATTCCAGCTGAAACCTCATGTTAACACTCCCTCAACATTCTCTAGCCAAAGACTACTGCATTTAAAATTCTAATTGTGTCATATGGGATTGTCATTTTAACCACAAACGTCCATGTATATCCTGGAGAGATAAGGAAAATGCTTTCCTGAAATACACACATGGAACATAGATGATACATGGAGAATCCAGAGACCAAGGTTTAAAGAGACCATGTGAGGCTCGCAGCACTCAGTCAGGTGAGTACATACAGAGCTTCGGTTTTTCAGACGGAAAAGGCAGACTTAAAACATGAAACTCGTTCAAAGGGGGGCAAAAAAAAAAGCAATTATCTGAATTTTAGGGAAACCAAATAAAATACGTCAGCAGCAATATACCAATGCATTTAAATAAAATTCCTAGGCAAATTTCTCACTATTTTTACACAACTCAGTTCTAGTCTATGTTCTCCCAGGCTTTAAAAGCATAATACAGAGGCACCTGGGTGGCTCAGTTGGTTACACATCTGTCTTCAGCTCAGATCATGATCTCAGGGTCCTGGGATGGAGCCCAAATTCAGTCTCCCTGCTCAGTGGGGAGTCTGCTTCTCCCTCTGCCCCTCCCCCCACTCATACTCTCTCTCTCTCAAATAAATAAAATCTTCTTTAAAAAAGCATAATACAAAATTTTCTCTGTATACTCTCAAGAGTCCAAATTTTTTTTTAAAGATTTTATTTATTTATATGACAGAGAGAGAGAGAGAGAGAGAGCACACAAGCAGGGGGAAGAGCAGAGGGAGGGGGAGAAGCAGGCTCTCCGCTGAGCAGGGAGCCCGATGTGGGGCTCAATCCCAGGACCCTGGAATCATGACCTGAGCCCGAAGACAGATGCTTAACCCACTGAGCCACCCAGGCGCCCAGGAGTCCAAATTTTATATGCACAGCTATCATAGTGCATGTTGGAATAGACAAAAAGGAAGTAAGTACAGTAAGTGTTATCAAGATCAAAGAAAAGCAAATTTCACAGTTCCATTAACCATTAACGTGGTTCAATGGGTAAGCCAAGTTCTTTTCGTTTTATAAAGAAATGTGAGACATTACTAGACTTGTCATTATCTTGCAGTACATACAGAGGACAGGAGGATGTCAAGGGAAGTGTGGAAAATGGCATAAGAACTGAACTTGATGACTGGCATTAATAAGGATTTCTATTTAAATAAGATAACTTTCCATACCAATTTCAAAATTGGAACTAATTTGAGAGATAAACTGGTTAAATTTCATGGGGCTTAGGAGTAGAATCAGATAACCCCCTTTTCAGCTGCTTTATCATGATTTAAAGTGATGCGGCATTTGTAAGAAAAAAAAAAAAGGCGATTTTCCAATTCAACACATAATTCATGACTTTCACCTCTTCTCTTTACCTGGATCACTTCTTGATCATTTATCCTCCAGCCAATAGGCACATGTTCTCTGTCTTGCTCTTTCTCTGTCTTTCTCACTCTTTCTCTCTTTCACACACACATACACTCACACATATGTACTCACATATACAAATAAACATGCCCCTTCAGGAAACAAACTACACTGATATTTCTGAATTCTCTTCACTTGCAAATACAGGCCCACTGTCATGGTGATGCTACTCATTTGGGTGAGTCAATCTGTGGCCTTGAGCTTTAAGTGGTAGGCTCTCATTGGCTTCCAAGAAAACAAGACAAGGACATGGCCTTTTCCGGGGACTGCAAAGGCACTGTGCATTCTTTGTTGTTGAATCTAAATTATGCTCTGGAGTCTGCCGTTTAGGATTGGGGCGCAAGGAATGACATCATCTCAGGTTCTCCTCAGTACTTCCCCTTTAATTCTAGAGACCAAGGTCTTAAAGGGCCATGGCATCTGGTCTCCCATGTTAGCAGCTGCAGAATCTTCACTAGATTGAGTTCTGTGGGGTGATTTTGACTGTGGTTCTAGCTTCTAATGCTGAGCCTGGTTCTCAGTCCTTCTCACTGATTATGGGAGAGAACTTACATCCATTAAATGACTTTCTTTGTTTTGTTTCTGAAGTTAAAAACAAAACAAAAAACAAAGAAACAAAGAAGCAGCCAAAGTAGTGGAGAGGAAGAGGAGCTTAACATTGAAGCCCTTAGGTCTAGGGTCAGACAGACCTGGGTTCCAATCCTTGCCCCTGACTTGGCTGAAACTCTCTCCTTATTGTACAATTGATACAATACCCCAAAGGATGGTGCCTGGCATTTCAGAGGTGATCAATACATGGAAGTTTTTGTTATGGTTTAGATACTTAAGGTGGGGTATGGCCTTGGTAATTATATCCTTACATTCTTAAGATTCCATTACTTGGGAGCAGATATTGTGTCCTCCCCAGCCAATGAAGCCAATTCAGTAGGGAGAAATCAGGGCCGTACAGGTGAGAAGGTGATTGAGATGATCCTTGGAGACTAAAATCGCCAAGAAGAGTTCCGTTTGTATTTTCAAAGCCAGTGTGCAAAATCCTACTTTCAGAATCCGTGCAACCAACATACAACCCTGATGACTGCTTACCTTTTTTGCATTTTATATCTTTTTTTCAATCTCAGTCCTCAATCCTTTTAGGGTCTTTTCTACCCCAACCTTGTCCTGTGTTTATAGACATTTTATAAACCATCCCTCATGGTGAACATTCCTCTCAAATGGAATGTTTAAGAGTTTGCACCTGCTCTCTAGTCTGTCCATAGTGAGTTGCCTTCGACACATCTTGTTCAAGGTGTACTAGAAACTGAAGAACGTGGCCAATGATAGCTCCTACTTTGGTAGAATTATGATACTGCCCTTTGAAGCTGACTTTGTAATGTTCATACTCTAAATGGGCACTCTGGGGTGACAGAGGGTTTTTCATATATAGATGCTACCCCAGGACAATTCACACATTTGGTGCATTTGGATACTGCCCAAAAATTGATACTTAGATTTGCTAGATTTCATAAATAAGACATAGGACAACCAGTTAAATCTGAATTTCAGACAAACAACAAATTTTTTTTCACTCTAAGTATGTCCTACACAATATTTAGCAACCTCCTGACCCAGAAGTGGAACTAACTGCACATTGAGTTTAGTCTTTCAGGAGTTTTGTAGATCGGCCCACAGAATTTGTCTGAGGAGGACAAGAAGATAATCACCCCAGCAGAATCTCTCTGCACAGCAGACTGGCTGACATTCAGCCAAGTGATGCTAAGACAGAGGCACTGGCCGCTTAAACACTGAAATACATACTGGTTGGAAAATTACATGGTGCCCTGAGCCTGCCTAGTATCTACCCTACACCAGCCTTACCTCCTGCCGTTCCCCAAATGAACCTCTGTTCCTCTCACAATTCAGTAACTAAAGATGAATATGGCATGTGACAATATGGATGGACCTGAAGGACATCATGCTAAATGAGATAAGACAGAGAAAGACACATATCTTCCATTCTCACTTATATGTAGAATCTAAAAAAAAAAAACCTGAACTCACAGAAACAGAAGATAGATTGGCAGTTACCAATAAATAAATAAAATCTAGGCAGGGAATGGGGAGAGGGGGAAACAGGTGGAGGTGGTCAAAAGGTACAGACTTCCAGTTATGAGACTGATAAATTCTGGGGATGTAATGTACAGCATGGTGACTAGAGTTAACAATACTCTATTGCATATTTGGAAGTTGCAAAGAGAGTAGATCTTAATTTTTTTTTTTTTAAAGATTTTATTTATTTATTTGAGAGAGAGAGAACGAGAGACAGAGAGCATGAGAGGGAGGAGGGTCAGAGGGAGAAGCAGACTCCCTGCTGAGCAGGGAGCCCGATGTGGGACTCGATCCCGGGACTCCAGGATCATGACCTGAGCCGAAGGCAGTCGCTTAACCAACTGAGCCACCCAGGCGCCCGCAAAGAGAGTAATCTTAAAGTTTTTGTCACAAGAAAAAAAATGCGTCATTTTGTGAGGTGATAGATGTTAACTAAACTTGTTACAGTAATCATTTCATAATCTATGCACACATCAAATCATTATGTTGTACACCTGAAACTTATACAATATACAACTTATATGTCAAAGTACTTCAAAAAAACTGGGGGAGGAGGGAAGGTTAGCACTGGAGAGACAGAAAGTTGTATGAGCCTTCAAATAGAGTTAGGAGACAAATTTTGGTCTTGCGATCAGAGTTGTGACATGGTTCCTCACATTAGGACATAGATTTCACATTGAGAATATGAAGATCTATTTGTTTTCTTTAAATAATTCCCATTCCCCATATATTAATATTGCTTGGGCTGACTTATGCTCCTGTAATAGCATCGGGAAATTTAATATTATAGCACTTCATTTCATCTGTTCCTATGCCTCTCCATTCTGTCAAAACACACTTGATAAAGAAACTGAACATAAGCAAGTGTCCACAGTCCTAGAGCTGGTCAGTGGTCGAGCTGAGAGTGAAAGTGAAGGAGATCTCCATCTCTTGGTCTAGAGCAGAAGTTGGCAAACTGCAAATCTGGCCCATGGCCTGTTTTTGAATGACTCATAAACTAAGAGTGATCTTTACATTTTTACACGGTGAGGGGGAAAAAAATCAAAAGACGAATATTTCTTGATATGTGAAAATTAGATGAAACTCAAATTTCAGCATCTATAAACTTTAACTGGGACACAAGCTCACTCATTCACATATGTATTCTCCATGGCTGTTTTCTTTTTGGTTTTGTTCTTTTTTTGTTTTATTTTGTTTTAGATTTCATTTATTTATTCAAGAAAGAGAGACAGAGATAGTGAGAGAGAGCAGGAGCGGGGAGGAGAGGGAGAAACAGGCTTCCCGCTGAGCAGGGAACCCAAACTGGGGCTCGATCCCAGGACCCAGGGATCATGACCTGAGCCGAAGGCAAACGCCCAACGAACTGAGCCACCCAGGTGCCCCTCTACGGTTGTTTTTATCACCAGAGTTGAGTAGTTACAACATAGACTAATGGGCCCCAAGGTCTAAAATATTTCCTCTCTAGTTCTATTTAAAAAACAAAAAACAAAAAACTAAATTAATGTACAGCTAAATAAGAGAACTTAATAGCAGCCCCAGTCCGAATGCCAGTGGCCATTCTGATTTCTGGGTGTCAAACTCCCACTAATTCTTAAATGTTTTAGCTATCACCCCTGCATAATAGTGAGAAGCAGCATATCTATAGAAAAAGGCTGAGGAAAGTACCTTCCAGATATTGATGCTGCAAATCAGGTCCAGAACTGAAAACAGAGCAGTACTGTCAAACATTTAAAACTGATAAAAATATCACACAGCAGTAAATGCCTGCCTGACCTTACTATTCAAAGACCCCCCCGCCCCCCGCCCCAGAAGAAAGACGTCCTTATGAGCTGGCATGGTGATCAAAACTTTTACTAAATGAGTAGAACACTTTCAAATGGGCATCTTACTTATAATATCAATATTTAAAACATAGGAGTTAAATTGTGCTGTCTGAAGAGGGCAAACGACTTGGAGATGAGGAGCCTTAGGGCTCAAGGTGTAAAGACCACTCATGTAGAAAATAATCTAAAGAAACTATCCCAAGTTGCCTGGGTGGCTCCATAGGTTAAGCGTCTGCCTTTGGCTCAGGTCATGATCCTGGGATCGAGCCTCAGGATCAGATCGAGCCCAAGGATCGGGATCGAGGTATCAGGCTCCCTGCTCACTGGGGGGTCTGCTTGTCCCTCTCCTTCTGCCCCTCTCCCTGCTTGTTCTCGCTCTCTCTCAAATAAATAAATATAGTCTTTTAAAAAAATAAACGATTCCAATTTTTAAAAATTATAATTAATGGAAAACTAAGAAACATCATTTTTTAAATTTTATTATATATTCATATAATTATTTTATATATAAATATAATTTATATACCATATATAATGTATATAATATATAAATATAAATATGTAAATCTATAAACCATTAAAGGTGGTTCAGGAAATAGACCTTTTTTACGCAGTGATATGTATCAAAAACCTAAATACATTTATAGACAATAATCCCAAGTTTATCTTAAAGAAATAGTCCTAAATATTGGGGGTGGGGGGGAGAACAGGGACAGGAAAAATTATGTTTGGTAGTGCTATTTATTTCCAAATTGTGGACTATTCCAAAATTGAAAAGAACATCAACATCAAATAATAGAGAAATGATTTAAAAAATTTTTGAGATACAATGTAGTAGAATATTATACATTCACTTAAAACATATGTAGAGGGGTGCCTGGGTGGCTCAGTCATTTAAGTGTCTGCCTTCAGCTAGGGCAATGATCCCAGAGTCCTGGGATGAGCCCCAAGGCCGGGCTCCCCGCTCAGCTGGGAGCTTGCTTCTCCCTCTGCCTCTCCCCCCTCGCTTGTGCTCTCTCTTTCGCTCACTCTCTCTCTCTCAAACAAACAAATAAATCTTAAAAAAAAATAAAACACATCTAGAAAGAATATGTAACAATATGGATAAGCAATGTAAAAGTAATTGGTAAAGAAAAAAAGGGGGGAAACATATAAAATCTATGTTTACATGTTAAAATAATCCTTCATTTAAGATAAGTCATACATAGTGAAAAATACAAAGAAAATTTATCAAATTTTAACAGTTGTCCTTGGCTGCAGAAAGTTCTTTTCTTTCAATTTTACTACATATTTCAAATTTTCTAAAAGGATTGTTATAATTTTTATAATTGAAATAAGTAAAAATAAGAGATAATTTCATTCACAGGGGAGAAGGAAAACCAGAAATACATAGTTTAGCCAAAGTGTAAAAAAAAAAAAAAAAAAAAAACACAATAAACATAATTTTTTAAAAACACAGAAGAAAAAGAAAGTAGCCTTTCAAAAACCATTTCAGGGGCGCCAGGCTGGCTTAGTCGGAGCATGTGACTCTTGGTCTAAGGGTCATGAGTTCGAACCCCACGTTGGGTGTAGAGATTATGTAAATAAATAAAAACTTAAAAAAACAAAACCAAAAAAACCAAAAATCCACTTCAACACTTTCAGACCCCAAGCCTCCTGCTGCAGCAAACACAAAGTAATCTGACCAATAGATGTCACTGTTAGACTTCTTTCATTGACCACATCTTAAGATGCACAACCTAACTCTGGAGATAGGGGGACAAAAACAAAAACATTACAAATTTCCATTTCATCTCACAAAGGGCTGTAGATTTTTGATCTTTCAGCTTCATTCCAAACTTCCTTTTACAGTAACTGGGATGTTGAATGCTTTTCTAAAATGACATCCAGTGACAATGCTATTATGGTTAGGAAAAGCACAAGGTTCATCTGCTCTTGGTTGCTTGAGAAAATCTCCACTCATATGAAATATAGACCTAACCCATGTTTATCAAAGACATACTTCTGGGCCTGAAAGTAATGAATTGGAAGGTATCAAAAGGAATCAAGGACACAAGATTGCCAATGGGCATTAAAGTTAATGGCAAAGAAAAAAAAGGGGGGGAAGAAAAGAAAAAAGAGGAAGGAAGGAAGAAAGGAAAGGGGGAAAAAGAAGGAAAGAAAGAGAAAAAAGTTCTTCTTGGTTTCCTAATGCTCACCCTCATCTCTGAAAAGAAACAGAGATGGAGAGGGGTGGTGACAGTGATGACAATCTGGTCAATCTATCAGGCCATCTACAGTGTGGAAGTAGTACAACCCAGCCCACTGTTTTGTATAGTGTAGTTGATGGTTCTGTGTCAATGAGTACATGGATGAATGAGAAGGGAAAAGGCTGTTTTCTAAATGGGTCATCTTGTATTTGCTGATTTCCTGCTGACCTGTTCACCTGTTATTTGAGCAGCTGGAGAGAAAGAAAGGTTTAGGAACATGTGAGGGAGACAGGGTATTTAGATTGCTCTGGAGAATGCTCTCAAACTTAGTTTCTCAAATTTTTAGAAAAATGATATTAAGAGGTGACAAGCAGCAAACAGGTACTCCCACCACAAGGTTTAGGTAGCAAAGCTGACGTGGGGAGAGTACCCTGAAAACATTCAGGTAAACTGTAAACACAGTCACGTCCTAGTGCACACATTTCAGACCCCTGAGTAGTCTCTGTATTCTGCAGCTGACTGATTTTTAGAAAATGACCCCCACACAAAATGCAGCTTCAACAGTTTTACGAACACAATTTACATTAAGTGCATCTCTGTGGACTGCAAAGAATCACAGCTCGAGCACAAAGATTTCTACTTACATGGAGATCCAAGTAGAGTTCGCTTTTGTTTGGCTTCTCTCTCTCCTCATGGAGCAGAAACGGACAGGCTGGTCCTGCTCGATAGCCCAGGAACCATGCACCTCCATCCCTGTTGGGAAGGTCTTTAGCTGCTGTCTGCTCATTGAAACAGTCCCAGGGGAAGCTCTCGGAGGAGATGCCTAGACAAAAGCAGAGAAGACCATCAGTGACACGGCGGCTAGAAAAATATTGAGCCAGCCATATCTGGGGACTCCTACGTGGGCCATTTCATACTACCTCTTACATTCCTTTCTAGGTTGTATTTTTAGAGTATGCTCTCTTCCAAAAGTGCCTGTCTTGATTACTCTTTCTGAATCACACTAACAAAGAATTTAAAACACCTGCCCTCATACTCGATTTAAAAAGAGAAGTCTATTAGCTGTACTGTATGTTCATGATCCTTGCTTACCAATGCCAGCTATACAGATCGTTCTCTTTCAGACCGAATCAGAGGAGGGGCTGGAGGACAGAAGTCAGGAGGCCCGAGTTGTTGGATTCACTACCTAAAGGTGTTGCCTGAGCCAAGTCACCAATCACTAGTGTGCATTTTCTTCCGGAGCAGAAGCTGCAGCACGGTCATCTTCATTTCTTCATCTACCTTCATGGGGGTAGAATTACCATGCATGGTGCATATTGGCACTTGGTCACTTTGTTGAATGAGTGAACTGTTTGGGACTCACTTTTCTCATCTCCGGAATGAGGGTATTACGTCAGTTTTTACCTAAACTATGTTGGGATGATAGTAGTCAAGGATGCGCCAGGCACTGTGCTCAGCCCGGTTCTTCAATTTGTAAGAGAGCTCTATAGGTAGGCATCATTAGTGTTCCCATTTTATTTTATTATTATTATTTTTTAAGATTGTCTTTATTTATTTGACAGAGAGAGACACAGTGAGAAAGGGGACACAAGCAGGGGGGAGTGGGAGAGGGAAAAGCAGGCTTCCCACAGAGCAGGGAGCTCGATGCGGGGCTCGATCCCAGGACCCTGGGATCATGACCTGAGCCGAAGGCAGACACTCAATGACTGAGCCACCCAGGCGTCCCTAGTGCTCTCATTTTAGATGGGGAAATTGAAGCACAAAGAGATTAAGCAATTTGCTCCAGATCATAAAGTCAATAAATGGTAAAGCCAGAAACTGAACCCAGCCAGTTAAACACTAGAGGCCATGCTCTTAATAACTAGACTAGGCGGCCTGTGCCTGGCATTCTTGAAATGGCAATGCATGTTGTACAACAAAAGGACTTTGTGGTCAAATAAACGTGAGAAAACCTGTGTGCTCTATCCCTTAGAGCCACGATTCACGTTAGCGTAGTAAAGACTTTGAAACGCCCTTTAATAAAGAAGCTTAGCTCTGTATAATAGTGTTTTCTGAACTTATTGGACCACAGAATCCATTTAAAGGATCCTTGTGAAACATGTTGGAAGCCATTAGGGTTCCACTGGAACACAATTTGGAAAATTCTAGATTAGGTCACCTCTAAAGTCCCACACAGCTCTCAAGTTCCTAGGCCTCTTTTAATTCCTGGTAAGCAACCTTGGCAAAATATTAAGCAACCAGGCAGAAGGGTTTAGGCTCAGTGCATTTTGCAGTAGAGATCACTGTTGCATATATGATAGGGCATTTATTACACATAATCCTTGTAATAGTGTGTCTTTGATAGTAGCCCACAGCCAGCCAATGACTTTTGCCATATGGAAAACCTGACATACCAAGTTACTTGAGCTGAGAATAAGCCAGCTAGCAGAAGGACTGTGGGATAACATGCTTCCCCTTTAGATAAGAGTAGAATTTTAGAAGAAAGAAAATTTGAAAACAGCCAAGGTTTTACTTTGTGCTTGCTTGTTCAGTTGGTTGGTTTCCAATCACACTTCAAAGTGAAAGGTGATACAGGTCACAGCGTCTCTACAGTTGGCCTCTGGCAGGCTGTTGACAAAACACTATTCTGTAGCCACTGAGAAAATGAGGATCCAAGACCTCAGGCATCTCCTCTGCAGACATAGGGCATCTGGAAAGTTATAACCGGGCTGGCTCTTCCTTCATTTAAGCCAGATGTCTTAGAATGAGGGCCTTTTTATTCACCTGGCCTCACCCTTTCCTGCCCCTTTGCTACCTACTCTCTTGAGACAGACTGTCCCCTGGGCTTTTGCTTAAGACCTCCCCTCCTGCTCCGAAGACACAGAAAAGGGCTAGCGCCTAAAAGAACCTCAGAGAGGAGCACTCTGCTAAGCACCTCCCCTTTATCCTCATGTGACCCTTCGAGGAAGGTAGTGCTAGCTGTGCTGTAACAGATGGAGAGATAAAAGCTCAGGCTCTGTTTAACTTCCATTTATAAGGCTCATCTCCCTGCTAGAATACTTCTGTTTATATCTGGCAAGAAAGGAGGAAATCAAACTGTTTAAATTTAGGGTGTCCCCTCACTGTGCTACCTCATCTTCAGAAATGTGTTAATTACTAATCCCATCCCTCTTTTGAAATCCCTCCACTTTTCATTTTGATTTGGGGAGAGCGGCTGACTTTGGGTAAAGTTTACACAGATTAATAACATAAAACGTAGTCTGTATATCACAAACAACATAAGGTACAACACCTAAGGCAAGACATCTAGATCATCAGAGGCACATTGTCTGGTGACTGGAAGTTCATCATTTTGGTATAAGAGAGTGAGAAGTTCCCACAATAACAAGGATCTGGTGTCCTTGGATAAAATGTAGGTGCCCATGCAAACACACTCACACACCCTGCAGTAGCTATCCAACACTTCATTAATAACGTGTGCAGCATGATCCAATTCACTCTTTATGCACAGGAAAGACAACACCAAGGTTAAGCAAAGACAAGGAAAAGTAACTTCATTTTGGAGACCGTTTTCATTTTAAAGAGCCAATTTCTAACATCTGATATTTAACCAGACAATATCCCTATGAAGGAAATGCACAAGGTATAACGGTGACGCATAGTCATTTTGGTAAAGATCATCAGGACAGGAAAGGACCAAGGGCAGAAATAAGTAACAAAACTGTTATTCTCAAAAGTCTGACAAACAGGTGCAAATGACAAATTCACCATTAGAAAGGACATAACAAACTTACAAAGTAAGTCTTTGAATGGAGAGTTTTAATAATACCAACACAAGCTTTTTGAATAGTCAAAAATAAAACACATGTCCATATTGATTAGCATAGGTAGTGGCCACGCTATTCTCTTCAAATGAATAAATTTTAATAAAGAGAAAAAAATTACCTGAAATTAGGTAAGTATATTCTGTCAAATAGTCAAATGTCATCTAATTTTATGACACAAAGAGATTTTGAGGTGTTATATTTTCATTGAACATTTTGCAAAAAGCTGAGAACGGTCTCCTCAACTCAGTCATGTCTTTCCCTTCCATGTGCATATTAGAAGTCCATTTTCCACTCCATATTTATTGGTTATTTTGTTTCTCAAAGACATTTCAATAGCTTGATGAACCACACATGCACACAGGTTAATGCTACAGCTGACCACTGTTAATACAACATATAGCACGGACACAGCACAGAAAGGGCAACTTACCTTGGGACCACTTTGAAAGTCTGTGCTTTTCCCAACCATTCAAATGATGAGCTGCACTTCCTGATGCTAGCCTACAACATCAGACTGGGGTTTTACTGTCAATGATCAACACAATAGAAGCAGACAGAAAGGAAAAGTGATATGCCATTTAAAACTGGAAGCAGTCTCCATAGCTCGTCTTTCCAAAATGGAGTAAGTGTCCCTACCTGAGGATCACTGTTTCCACTATTTCACTTCCTCCCTGCATTATGATTATGCACCCAAGGCGTTTTCCAGTTGCATTTGGAGCTCCACCCATTGGCATAGATGTTGTGTATTTCCCCTGGTCCATGGATGTTGGATCTGGCCTTGTGTCTTGCTGTATCCAATTGAATGTGGGCAATGTGACAGGATGCCAATTCTGGGTCCAGGCCTTAAGAGGCATTTTGTGGTTTTCCCCCCTGCTTTGTGTTTCTGCCATCACCATGTGACAAGCATGTGCTAGGGAGCCCAAATGAGACACACAGAGAAGACCCAAACATAGTCCTGCTGCCTGGAATGAACCCAGATCAGATCAAGTGAATGACAGCCAACCAACTCTTAGAATGAGAACAATAAATATTTGCTGCGAGCCACTGAGATTTGCGGTTTATTTACCAAAATAGCTGCCTAATAGACCATCATCTGTCCCCACCAGAAGCACTGTATCTATTAAAAACTTTAAACCATTTCAGCTGAGAGGGCTTAATGACTACAATATATATTTTTTTGTAATTCCTACTAAAAACAATTATTCAATATATCAGGTTTTGGAAAATCAAGCAAAAACTCATGGCATACCCATTTCCTCATTCATACCAAGATTCACACACAAACTACATTGCATTAGAAAAATTAACCTTCTTTAGCAGGCATTGTCTTTAATTATCTAAAGAATATCTATATATCTATACCTATGCACCTACCTATATATATAGATATATATTCATATATAGATATATAGGTATACACATATATAGAACACATGTATAAATCCACTTCCAAAGAGAAGTTTGCAAACATACCATATAATCAGATCTGGACAAAAGTCCCTAAGGAACAAAATTACAGTGCCTTTCAGCTTTCCTGCTTCAATTATCCTGTCACACTGAGCCCTCACTTGACAGCAATGATGAAGTGGTTATGCCTCCAAAATGAGAAGGGGGGAAAAAAAACCTTAGCTTGAGACTCTCTTGAGTTTTTGCTCCTATGCTGTAGTTCTCAAGGCCATCCATCATATTGACTTAAAATAAATCCAAAGAGGTGACGTTTTCTCAACCGTGAATATCAGAACTGATATGCAAAGGTAGACAGGTTGTCTTCCATTATGTTATTCAAACATGTACTTACAAGCAAGAGAGACAGCAATCTAAATGTGTAGCTAATGGAAAGTGACATTGTTAAGTACTTGTAAAGAGGGTGTGTGCCTGTGTGTAATTATTCATGGCTTTATCCAAGGAGACAGAGCTTTGGTAAAAGTATAGTCTCATGGCTTGTATCTGTCAGTTTGAGATCAACGCTTGCCAATCCCATTGCCCCCATTTTCATTCCTTGTGATGTTAAATGATATAATGTCACTAAGCAGATAGGTAACTGTAATTCTGAGAATGCATCTTATCTATCCACCCCAACCTCTAACTCCTTGAGGGAGGGAAAACTTATGAGCAAGGACAGACAGATGGAGGTAGAAGGTGTACAGAGGCAGGGAAAGCCTGCGTGTAGATCAGGAAGTAGGAAGGAATGGGGAGTAGGCTATGTCAATTTCAGAATCTATGAGGAAAGCATCCATATCCATCAAACAAATGCAATGTTCGAATTTCTAAAGTTATGCTTAAATTCAAATGAAATGAAATTGAATTTAGTTAGAAGGGATCTTGGATATCTTCTATCTGCTCATTTTATACTTGACGAAACTGAAACCCAGGAAGGTTGTGATATCACCAACATGTTCACCTAGTGGCAAAGGCAAACTAAAATCCAGGTTCCAGGGAAATCTTTTATGTTATTTAGAGAAGGACATTATTGCCAATCCATAGATGAGAGAACACTGAGGTCTGGGTAAGAAGTAGATGTGAATGGTTTGACAGGTGGGATCAATTCCTGACTATGACCTTTACTAATTGTTTGAACTTAGTGGAATTACTAAACCTCTCTGAACCTTTATTTCCTCATTAATGAAATGAAAATAATATGGGGTGCCTGGGTGGCTCAGTCAGTTAAGCGTCTGCCTTTGGCTCAGGTGATGATCCTGGGATGGAGCCTGCTCAGCAGGGAGTCTGCTTCTCCCTCTCCCTCTGCCCCTCCCCACTGCTCATTCTCTCTCTCTCAAATAAATAAATAAAATCTTAAAAAATAATAATAATAAAAATATGCCTGTGAGCTGTGTTCAAAATTGTTTTCTTTCAGGAAACTTTACCTGGGCTGGGAGGTGACAGATTGATGGGGGATGCAAACAAATCCCCATTTTAAGTAAAGAAAAGAAACCTGTATACAATAAAGACATACTAAACATCACACACCCATGTTAAGGACTATTTTTTGTCCAGGAAGATAAAGAGAAAAAAAAATTAAACTCATAAGAATTCACGGTAACACTCCCAAATCTGCTTAAGTCCTAAAAATAGAATTCACGTCATCAACTGCAATAGCTCCAACTAAGTGGCTGATCATCTCCCAAAAGGGCAGCTCCTCAGGGCACTTCCTTAGAAATGACATCCAATGACACATCTTCCTTAAAGGTCAAACACTTGAGCCTCGGGCCATGAATGAAACTATTTATAGGCATAGCTTTAAATGAAATAGCATTTTAAGGAGGTACAAAAATATATAGTTCTATGATTATTATTACACTAACTTCTTTCCATGTTCTTTTCCTGCAAAGAATACAGATGTTAAATGAGAGACAAATATTGCTCAAGTCAGGAAACTCATTTGTGGCTATAGTCATACCGAATATTTTAACACCTGAAAAACGGGCGTGTATTTAAAGTAGCACAAGTGATGCCAAGTCACTCTGCTTTAAAATGGATAGAAGGTAGGAGCAGATGCTTCTAACTAAGGTTTGGTGCAGAAAAGATCAAGAAAAGATCACATCTAGAAGGTTGTAGGCATCCCTGAGACATTAAGAACCTCTATTCATTCTCAGAGAGTAAATGCTGAGGAAATTAGATCTTGGTACTTCAAATGCCTATTATCAAAAAATTTTTGTATGTTTGATGATAAGGAATATACTTGTTACATATTAAAAAAATATTATTGGGACACCTGGATGGCTCAGTCATTTAAGCGTCTGCCTTCCGCTCAGGTGATGATCCCAGGGTCCTGGGATCAAGTCCTGCATTGGGCTCCTTGCTCGCGGGGAGCCTGCTTCTCCCTCTGTCTCTGCCCCTGCCCCTGCTGAACTCTCTTTCTCTCTCTCCCTCTCTAACGAATAAATAAACAAAATCTCTAAAAAAAAAAATCCTTGAAGTGAAGAACAAGAATACAGAAAACATTTCTTATCGTATTCATTCTAAGTAAATTTGAATCACATTTTTTATGTTTTATGTCACATTGTTCCATTATTATGGGAATAGTTATACCAATGGGGAACCCAACTCTTGAAGAGATATGACATAATTACTAAAATAGCTAAGGATGTATAGGAAAGGAAAAAAAAAAAACCTATCAAATACTAAGGCTTGGATTATAAAATATATAATGAATATTTTTTTAAAAAATCTTTTTCCAAAAAGAAATTATCTTAAGAGTCACAAAACGTGAATATGCATGACAAGATTGAGACAAAGAAGAAAAGAAGGCACATATACCAATATTAAGGGTAAACATTTAAGAGATTAAGAACACAATATGACTTTGAGTGTCCTGGCAAACAAAGCAAGAATGAAAAAGCATTCAGTTAGCTCATTTCTATTATCAAAAGGAGGAGGGACCCCTGGGTGGTACAGTCGGTTAAGCAGCTGACTCTTGGTTTCCGCTCAGGTCCTAATCTCAGGGTCCAAGGGGTGGAACCGGGTGTAGACCCCCATGTAAAGCCCTGCATCCTCAGGCTCCATGCTCAATGGGGAGTCAGCTTGTTCCTCTCCCTCTGCTCCTCCCCCCATGCTCTCCCTCTTTCTCTCGAATAAATAAATAAAATCTTAAAAAAAAAAAAAGAGGAAACATACTGATCCTTCAAGGCTGATCAAGATTTTTCTTTTTTTTTATTTTATTTTATTTATTTGACACAGAGAGAGAGACAGCTAGAGAGGGAACACAAGCAGGGGGAGTGGGAGAGGGAGAAGCAGGCTCCCGATGCGGGGCTCGATCCCAGGACCCTGGGATCATGACCTGAGCCGAAGGCAGACGCTTAATGACTGAGCCACCCAGGCGCCCCCGATCAAGATTTTTCTGATGTTTAATTCTGAGAGACACTGCTACATAATACAGTCAACTCCCACCTTAGCCTTAGCTCCATCCAGGCTGTTTTGACCAACAGTTGACTTCAGAGAGCTAATGGTGCTGATCTAGTTGTCTGCAAATAGCCTTTGTCCTTTTAACCAGAGAGGTTTGGAAGTTATCTTGATGGCCCAGTGATTTGAAACTAAAGTGAAGAGTTCTTCAAGAGCACTATTAAATAGTGGCTTCCCTGAAACAGCCAGATTCTTAAATGGCCCCCTTTTGCCAAGTGTCTTAGGCACTAGAGTTTTTCTTTTCCATTCTTCCACCAGCCATTAGTACTAAGGCACAGTCCTGAACCTGATCCCAACAACCTTAGCCGGGGCCTGATTTATCACCCTCTCTCGCCACAAATCGATTTTCTTAAGGGTAATTTCCTTCATATAGGACATCTACTATGTGTCACTTTATATACGTTACACATTATTGAGAATCTTCACAATAATCCTGCAAGGTCGGTACAAAGTAATCCTGTGCTAAAGATGAGAAAAGTAATGAAATAGAGAAGTTAACTTTACCCAGGGTCAAACAGTATGTAGGAGAATGGGTCCTGAATCCAGAGCCTAGAATTAACCTCCTGCCATAAACAACTAAAAGCTAAACAAAATATAGGAAACAACTATTTTTAGATATTTGACAGTAAGCAGTGCAGTACTATAATCCTTGAAAGAGGTACGACAAATGAAGTGAGCCTCATAATTGCTGGGCTTACAGTGAAGAGATGATTTCTAGACTAACGATAATTAATAGGGCCCAGTGACCTATGGGAAAATCAAGCAGTCTAATATACGTTAAATTAGAAGCAGGGGTCTGTCTAGGGGAGACAGAAAAATATTTAAAGAAATACTGGCTGAAATTTTCCAAATTTAATAAAAAGTATAAACCCACAGATCAAAGAAGCTCTATGAACCTTAAGGAGAATAAACATAAAGAAAATTATAATAAGTGAAGTTGTAGAAAACCAGTGATAAAAAGAATATTATAAAAGCAGTAAGAGAGGGGTGCCTGGGTGGCTCAGTCGTTAAGCGTCTGCCTTTGGCTCAGGTCATGATCCCGGGGTCCTGGGATCGAGCCCCGCATCGGGCTCCCTGCCCGGCAGGAAGCCTGCTTCTCCCTCTCCCACTCCCCCTGCTTGTGTTCCCTCTCTCGCTGTGTCTCTCTCTGTCAAATAAATAAATAAAATCTTTAAAAATAAACAAATAAAAGCAGTAAGAGAAAAGAATACTATATAGGAAACCAAAGAAAAGAATAATTAAAGACTTCTTGTCTGAACATGCATACTGGAAGACAATGGAATGACAACTTTAAAGTACTGAAAGATAAGAGTCAACCTAGAATTTGACATGCAGTAAAAGTATCTTCCAAAATGAAAGGAAAACAAAGACTTCTTCAGACAATTAAAAGCCAGACAATTCATCTTCAGCTGACTTAGCCCACAGGAAGTGTTAATTTTTTTTTCTGGCAAAGGGGAAAAAATCCGAAGAGGAGCACCTGGGTGGCGCAGTTCGTTGAGTGTCAAACTCTTGGTTTCAGCTCAGGTCATGATCTCAGGATCCTGAGATTGATGCCCATGTCTGGCTCTGTGCTCAGTGCGAAATCACCTTAAGACTCTTTCTCCCTCTGCCACTCCCCCTACTCTAAAATAAATAAATAAATCTTTTTTAAAAATCAGAAGAAAATTTGGAAAACACTGAAAATTATAAACATGTAAGTTAATACACAGGACAGTTTTCTCATTATTGAAGTTATTAAAAAATATAATTAACTGAAATAAAAATAATATATTGTGTGGTTTATAACATATGTAGGTAAGAGATGCTGATAACAATGGCAGCACATCCAAGAAGGAGAAATGGAAATATTCTGTTGTAAGAGTCAGACATTTATGTGAAGCAGTATAATTTAAAACAGACTGTGATAAATTAAAGTTGCATAGTATAAACTATAGAGTTACCAGTTTTTAAAAATGGTATCTCTAATGGTGGATTATTAATATAGAATCCTAGAAAGCACTCGATCTAAAAGAAGATAGAAAATTATGTAAAAGGGAACAAAAACAAATGGAAGGTGGATTAAAACTCAAATATACTGATAGTTACATTAAATATAAATCACCTAAAAACTCCAATTTGAAGCCAGAGTTTATAAGACTGGGTAAAAAAGCAAGACTCAACTATATGCTATCTACCAGAAACTCATTTTATATGTACAATTATAAATAAGTGAACAGTAGAAGGATGGAAAAAGCTATATATACAAACACTAATTACAGAAAGCTTGAGTGGCTATATTAATATCTGACAAAAATAAACTTTGAAACGAGATACGTTACCAGGGATAAAGAGAGAAATTTCATAATGATAAGGAGTCAACTTATCAGAAAGAAATAGCAATCCTAAACTCGTTTGTACCTGGTAACAGAACTTCAAAATACATAAGCAAAACTATCAGAACTAGTCTGGATAAATATATGTATTCACAATTATATTTGGAGATTTCAATACTCCTGTCTTAGTAGTTAATAGAACAGGATGACAGAAAATCAGTAGGAATATAGAAGAAATAAACCGCATTACTACCAATTTTACCTAATTGATAGTTATAAGATACACTATCCGATAACTACAGAATACATATTCTTTTCAAGTGCATATAGAATTTATCAAAATTGTCAATATACTGTGTTATTAATAAATATCAAAGGATCAACATCATAAAAAATATGTTCACTGACAGATGGAATTAAATTCAGATACCAATAGGGGCACCTGGGTGGCTCAGTCATTAAGCGTCTGCCTTCAGCTCAGGTCATGATCCCAGGGTGCTGGGATCGAGCCCCGCATCAGGCTCCCTGCTCCACGGGAAGCCTGCTTCTCCCTCTCCCACTCTCCCTGCTTGTGTTCCCTCTCTCGCTGTGTCTCTCTCTGTCAAATAAATAAATAAATAAAAATCTTTTAAAAAATTTCAGATACCGATAACTAAAAACTATCTAGAAAATTCCAAATATTTGGAAATTAACACCAGACTTCAAAAATAACTTCATAGGTCAAAAAAGAATCATAAGGGAAATTAGAAAATATTTGAGGTGTAGCTAAAGCGGTGATCAGAGGAAAATTTATAGCCTTACTTAACACTGAATTATGGCCTCTCTTCCACAGTGGTCAATATCTTAACATTTATTCCCTGGACTAGGGGATATCAGGCACAGTTGGTGCATGGCGAACTCACAGAAAACAGTGGATTCAGTAACCATCTTCTTGAAAGCTAAATGCTAAGGTCTTAACTTTTGTTGCCCCACTAGGCTTCTAGAACACTTTCAGTCTCTAGGGTAGGCAAGTACTGGAACATTATTCTGGGAGAAATAGGACTAGCTCAAGACATTGACTCTGCCTCCAGTTTCTTCATAAAATGCTGTCCCAGATCACCCTACAGTGAATCTCAAATCCAATACCCTTTCACGGGCACTCAGAGCTTCCAGTCAGCTTTTTAGTCTCCAGACCTTAAGCATGTACAACCAGTGATCGCAAGACAGCTGAGGAGAATGTCTAACATAACAAGCAAGAAAGTGGAGAACAAAAGAAAGAGGTTTTGTCACTGCATACCTATTGGATCAAGATTTTGGTGGTGGCTACGTTCTTCAGCAACCATATCTCTTGCTCCCTAACCCTCTTCCATGCTCCAATTCTTACCAGCTTCCTGTAATACTGTTCCATCCTTCCCCCCTTCAGGCCTAGGGCTGGTAATGGCTTTTTGCTTTTGCTAGTTTCTGGGAACCTCACAAACCCAAGCTGGTTTTCTTGATTGGTCTGGACATAATCTCTTCATTAAGTTATTTTCAGTTTAAACCCTTTTGAATGTACCATCTATTTTCTGCCAGGATTCTGACTGACAGTAATTGGCATCAAATAATGTTTATTTCCTACCCTGAAGCATGTTTGTGTATTACTAAAGCATCTAGGGTGTTTGCTACCTAATGCTCGCCATACCCAGTTAGAATAATAGCAGCAATGTAATGGGCCAGTGTAATCTTTTGAGAGAAATCAAAATGATAAGACTCCTTTCAGATTATATTATGATAGAGAAAAGGTAAATTGTCATAGCCCTAAAGTAAGACAATGATGGTATACTGCTGTCCCTTGCAGATGAAGATGAATTGATTGGCATGAAAATAAAGCATTTTCTAAATCAATAAATGCATATTAGCTCCCAGAGGCTATGTAGATGTACTCAGTAAGTATACCATATCTGAAACAGCACTTGCAAATTGCATTCCATGTAATTAAATTTATAAGAATCCAGTCATTCTCTAAAAGCCATCTGTTTTCTCACTAGCCAAAAGAGAATTTAAACGGGAGTATGGTATAAATCACCATCCCTACATCTTTCAAATCTTCGATGGTGGCACAAATCTCTGCAATTACCCCAAGAATGTAGTATATGCTTTCAACTAGTAGGAAAAATATGATGCCATTCCTCTCAGAACATGCAAGTCTGGGAACCAAAGGTAGAGTAGCCCTTCACAATATTATACTTAATAAATCACTTGCATAATTTTTGCCTCCTACCCTTGCAACATTGGGCTTGCTGGGTTTGGATCTTAGTGACCCAAGGAGGAATGTTTCTACTAGGGAATATAGATAGCCGTGGTTTCATTAGACAGGAAGCTGAGAGTGCATCTTGGCCATTTCAGGTTCTCATACGTTAGAGATACATGTATTTGATTTCGCTGCCTAACAGAATGAATGTCTTTTATAGAATATTTTGAACTGGACCTAGAGTATTAAACTCCTATAATCCAAAAAAACCCACCAAAAACAAAAAACAAAAACCCAGTAGTAAATGTAAAGCTACATATTTTGAAAAATAGTATAGAACAAATAGTATAGAATGAATGTCCTCATATTAATATTAAAACAATGTAAGGAAGCTACTGTGAAACAAATACTCTCCAAGATTCCTGGTAAAAGAGCAAATTGGAATACATCCTTGCAGAACTATTTGGGAATCTACACCTGACACAGGGGTTAACAGTTATGGCCCCAATGGCCGAATACAGCACACAGGCTATTTTTGTATAGCCTGTGAGCTAAGAATGGGTTTTGCATTTTTTCATTTTTTTTATTATGTTATGTTAATCGCCATACATTACATCATTAGTTTTTGATGTAGTGTGTTCCATGATTCATTGTTTGTGTATAACACCCAGTGCTCCATGCAGAACGTGCCCTCTTTAATACGTATCACCAGGCTAACCCATCCTCCCACCCCCCTCCCCTCTAGAACCCTGTTTGTTTTTCAGAGTCCATAGTCTCTCATGGTTCGTCTCCCCCTCCAATTCCCCCCACTTCATTCTTACCCTCCTGCTATCTTCTTCTTCTTCTTTTTTTTAACATATAATGTATTGTCTGCTTCAGAGGTACAGATCTGTGATTCAACAGTCTTGCACACTTCACAGCGCTCACCATAGCACATACCCTCCCCAATGTCTATCAGCCAGCCACCCCATCCCTCCCACCCCCCACCACTCCAGCAACCCTCAGTTTATTTCCGGAGATTAAGAATTCCTCATATCAGTGAGGTCATTATCACCACTGCTATTCAGCATTTTTTCATTTTTAAAGGAAGGGAAGGAGAGAGGCGAGGGGCAGGGAGTGGGAATGGGAGAGGAGGGGGAAGAAAGGCAGCGACAGAGCCCTTATGGACTGCAAAGTCAAAAATATTTACTATTGGGCTCTTTACACAAAAAGTTTGCTGACTTCCATTCTAAAATGTTGCACATGTTCTATCCTTTAACTAATAAAAATTGGCTTGTGTGCATCTGTCCTAACAGAATAATCATTTTGTTATTCAAGATCTATTACAAAGAGATATGAGGGATGCCTGGGTGGATCAGCTGGTTAAGTGTCCAACTCTTGATTTTGGCTCAGGTCGTGATCTTGCAGTCGTAAGACCAAGCCCCATGTCAGGTTCCATACTCAGCTTCTTTCAATTTATGAAAGAAAAAGGTGAGAAACTAAATGCCATAAACACCATATAGACCCTTATTGTTAAAATTATTCCTCTTGCTCTGGTGCTGAGTTAGACAACATGGATAGCCAAAAGGAAGAAGGGCACAGAACTCCATTTCTCCAAAGGTTTTTGCTTTCAAATTCAAATGGATGGTTCATATTCTACTGTATTCATTTTGAAATATTTTTGTTGTTTCTCATTCACCCTTCAAGCTATAATATGCTCCAAACAACACAAAAAACAACAACAAAAAACCTAAGCCATCAAAATGAGTTTCATGTTTTTACACAGAATATTAGAAGAGTCAGGATCTTTTCAGAATGTTTTGTTCAGCTAAATTACAATATTTTATTTTCCTTTACACTGTGAACCTATTTGGTCAAACATAAAATTAACCCTAATCATCTTCAATTTAGGGACTTGTTTTTCACATTTTATCACTATCTGGAAATTGCCTTTTTTCCTGAGGGTATTGCTATTATCTTGAATGTGATTTTACTATGTCCGGAGGCTACTGTCTCACCAGAAAACACAGCTCTAATTTAAAATGCATGTCAGTAGAAAAATCAATTTACTAAAAGAAAATTAACTTCATAGGCAAATCTTTGAGGAAAGCAACTGATCCATAAAGTGAGCTAAATCTGTACTAAGAATGGAACTGAATTCATTATATATCTTTCAGTCAAGAAGAACTTATCACTATATTCAAGTTCATGATGAACTTTCTCTGGAACGATCCCACTAAACAAATAATAGAATAGGAACTTCTGAGTCTAGCATTTCTGAGAAATTATAAATAAGCACAAGATTGTCCATAATGGCTTCTGACGAGCAAAGAAGACTGACTGAATTGTATTGCACTAACAAGTATTTAGGAGTAGGATTTTTACTGGGGGTTTACATTTTGTTTACCTACATAGAAGTGGACTTCCTTGCCAAATTTTCACAATTTGTCATTTAAAATAATAGTACGAGCCACTGCAGTGACTTGCTGCTAATGAATAGAAGCACCAAATAATTCATTTTCTCTTCATTTGAAATGAGAGTCCTATCTACCAGTGAGAGGGATGTAGAAAATTCCTAGGGAAAGCCACAACTACCCTGGGCAAGGTTAGGTACATCTCCTGCTTTAATTGTGCTGAATCCTCTTTCAATAAATACTATTTACTTTCTCTCCTTTTCTTCCAGAGTCATTTAGTTTACATCAGTGCTTCATAAACACAAAAAGACTAAGCAACGAGAATACCAAAAATTTCATTTGGCATTGCCTCTGTGGCTTAAAACAAAAAGGTGGGGGGGTTGTTTAACATGTACTTAATTTTAGAGAAATGTCTAAATCTCATTATCGGAATCTATTAGCCTTCAAAGGAATCTTGAATCCTACGGAAGCATCCCCAAATCCTCTATCTTACCAAATCCAGTGGCTAAGTCTCAGCCCTTGTCCCATGGAACCTCTTAGTAGCATCAGGCAGAGTTTAACACTCTTTTATTTTCCTTGAAATTCCTTCCTAGAAACCACATCGTTAACACTCTTGAAGTGTTCCTCCTCATTCACTGCTCACTCTTCAGTCACCTTGGTGGCTCCTCATCCTCCCTACTTCTAAATCAGGGTTCTTAACCTCAGTACTGCTGACAGACACTGGGACTAGATAATTCTTTTTTGTGGAAGGATGTTCTGTGCACTGTACGGTGTTTAGCAGCATCTCTGGCCTCCATGCACTGCTTACCAGGAGCCCCTCTTCCTCCTCGCCAGCCAGTTGTGACAACTAAAAATGTCTCCAGACATTGCTAAATGTTACCTAGCTGAGAAGCAGGGCTCTATTTGTTTCAACTCCCCAAAAATCTGTCCTGTGCCCCCTTCCCTTCTCCGTCTTCACTCACTTCCTTGGTCATCTCATTCAACCTCAAAGTTTTAAATACCATCTAAATTCTAGTGACTTCCGCATTGATACTTCCACCCGGACCTCTTTCCTGTCTCACACAGGCACTGACTGTTCACTACACCGCCATTATGCCTCCCAAACTCTTGGTTTTCCCCCTAACCTTGCCCCTTCCTCAGTCTTTCATCAATATTCCCTCTGTTTCTAAGATTAAAAACGTGCTTCATCCTTGGGTCCTCTCTTTCTCTTGCATTCCACATACATCTATTAAATAAGACCTGTTTGCTCTACCACCAAATAGTATCCCAAATCTGACCATTTGGCATATTGCTAGCACCCAGTCTAAGCACTGTCTACTCTCATCTGACCAACTGAAATAATCTCCTAGTTCTTCTCCCTTCTTCCACGCCTATCCCCTATAATGTTCTCCAAAAGCATCCGTGGGATCTTGTATAAATCTCACACTGTCCCTCAGATCAAAATCCTGCCATGGCTTTCCATCCCAGTTAAAAGAAAGAAAAAAAAAAGGTAATTCCTGGCCTTAAAGAACCTCACCTAATCTGACCCCATCTACCTCTTTCTCTCCATCTCCTACCCTCTCCCTTACTCTATGCATTCCTGCCACCTCAACTTTCTTGCTCTTCTAGGAGTAAGATAACTTCACTCGAGTCTCTGGCATTTATATTAGTGTTTCCTCTGCTGGGATTCTGTCTCCCTGATCATCACCTGACCAATTTCTTCATATTGCTCGGGTTTCAGCTAAAGTATCCTTCCAGCAAAGAAGGCTTCTCTTCACTGCTCCTCTTCCAACATTTTCTTTCTGAAGTATTTTATCTGTAATACCATTACCTGAAATTATGCAGTTAATTAGTCTCAGATGAAACTAGGATTAAACAGAAAAAATAGATTTCAGTTTGGATTCTATGTTACTGGGATTGAATGATTTCAGTGCAGCATTGGCAAGAAATCTGAGGCCATGTTCAGACTCAGTGGGAAAGAATCTTGTGATTGATTAGCAATGCCTTCCCTGACATAGGAGGGAAGAGTGGTAGGGTGTGTGCCATGTTTTTGCCATCCTGTAATGAAGTCCTCTGATTCTTCTTTTGTCTGCTCATTCTTCGGCAGTTCTTACTCATTGGCATCTTCATCAATGGAACAAGAAAACAGAAGAGATATGAAACTCAATCAGATAACTAAATAGTTGCTGCTTTTGTAGAAGTTTTGATGGGGGAAAAAAACCACATAAGGCTAAAAGATAAGCCGAAACCATCAGTAAATGTGAATCATCTGTGTATCTCTTAACTCCCACAAGTAGAGAAAGGAGATAATGGCATACATACAAGAGAGAAGGAAATGACTTCAAAGATCTGTTTATAAGAGAGTGAGATTATCTTTCTTTGTTCTTCAAGAGAAGAGCTTGAATGATGAAATTATGATATTACCACTCAGAAGACACTTGAAGAGTCTGTTATTAAAAAAACATTACTTTAATTTTTGAATTCCCTAACTCTGCTATGGAATGATTAAGCAAGGACAGGCCTAGAGATACTAAAGATAGAGAGAAAAAGAAAATAAGGTGAAAGGATAAAAAAGGTCTCTATATAACAAAACCTTCCCAACCCTCCAAATTCCTCTCCCTACTCTTTAAAAAAGGTCAACTGATAGCCCTTGGCTCCTGACATGTAACTATATCCTGTTCCTCTTTTGATGTTCTCACTGAGAGGGATTTAACTGCTCTTTCCTTGATTCATTAGATGGTCACTTCAAAGGGACTCCAAAGAGGCAGCATTTGCCCAAACAACTCCCCTGTCTTAGCAAATCCAGGCGAAACCCAAAAAGCAATTCATCCTGAATTTCACACATTATTGTCTTTCGCCCCTGTCAGTGACCTCAGCCTACAATATTGATTACCACTCTGCCTCCCAATATGAATCCTTCAGACAATCAATCCTTTCCCAGAAAAGGGAAAGAGTTATCCAGTCTAATGCCCCGAGACCTATGATTAGCCCAAGCAGAAACCAAACAACCTAGCAAACTTGTCATAACTTTAAATCATTTACAACCCATTTCCTACCCCAAAGTCAAGGAGGGAAAGATCTATAGTCAGTCTAGAGTATCCTTCAAGACTTTATTTAAGATAAAGATGGGTACTCAGTTGAGTAACAAATGTACTAAAATGTTTTATTAAATTAACAAATGTCTCTGACTACTCTAACATGTAAATCAGATTTGTGAGGTCCCTGTGAAGTGATGACATACAAATCCATGACAGCTTCCATATTTTTCTAAGACTTAGTGGATAAATGGGCAAAGGGCAAATAAGATAAATGACCAATGAGTATGAAGAAATGTTCAACATTACTAGTAATGAGAGAAATGCAAGTCAAAAGAGCAATAAAATACAACATTTCCCCATCAGATCAGAAAGATTAAACCTTAAAAATATGCAATGTTGGTAAAAGAGTAGGAAAATAGGCACCCCACTCTAAAAAACTGGACAGTGCCTATCATGTTTACTAAGCTAGCCACAGCACTTCACATGGTACCTGTGCATAGCAAGTTCCCACTAAATACTTGCTGAATAAATAAATGAATAAATAAATAAAATCAGTGCATGGATACTCTGCTGATGGGAGTATGCTGAATAAAATTTAGAGGAATAATTTCATAATATTAAAATACAGATAGTAGTCATACTTTTGACACTGTTAATTCTTCTAGGAATCCACTATAAACAAATTCTTTAAAACTGCAAGCATACTATGCAAAATGTTTGTTACATTATTAAACACTGAAGAATTATAAACAAGCCAAGTGTCCAAAATTAGGTAAATGATAGTAAATAGATGGATAGTTCTCTGGACAGAATAGTTCAAAATAATTAAAATAATATTTATAAAATGTTTGAAAAATGGGAAAAGGTTTATAACCTGTTAAGCCAAAAATTATGTGTTTATAAAAGTATAAAATTTTAATAGTAATTTTTCTATGGGTCATGATAATAGAAAGTTTTCTGTTTTTTCTATCTTTCTAAATCTCTCTCTATTTTTCTATAATGGCCATAGAATACTTCTGTAATTTAAAAAAGGTAAAATTCTGTATTAATAGAATAGCAAGATTACTTTCTGAGGAGGATTAATCTGTCACACACCTCAAATAACATACCAATAAGATATGAACCCATAGCCCTCCATGTAAGGTCTTCTTTCCTCTTTTTGATTTTCATGTTTAATTATATTCAAGATAGATTTCCATAAATGCAACAAGCCTTAATTTTAACATTATTAAATCTCAATTAAAATCCTCCTGCTACTCCTTTAGCCATTTTCTATTTGCTATCAGTGAAGATACAGAGAACTTGTCAATGTTTTCAGTCAACTAAATTTTCTACATTAAAAAAATTTTTAATGCCTCGACACACAGTATATTTTTATTAACCTTAATGAAGTTCTAGAAACAACTTCTTTATATTTTCTTAAAGTTGTTTTTGTATAGCACCTATGATCATAATTATTCAGAGTAAATGAGATAATACATGTGAATAGGTGCTAGGTAATTATAAACTGCTATTCAAATGTTAGTTTTAAATTTTTTATGGTATGCCGTTTCTTACCTTATATTTATTTCTGATGGCATATTTCCCTCCTATTCTATGAACTGTTTCATTTCTGTGTTTTCCATGGTGCTTTGCATATGCCCTCTACAAATTATACTGATTTTTTTAATGTATGTTGTAAAATGCTTTCAGTTCTATACAGGTAATTTAAAATACGAAAAAAATTTTAAAGGACCCTGCAAAATGCAAACCAAAACCACAATGAAATACCACTTCATATCCACTAAGATGGCTAAAATCAAAAAGGCAGATAATAACAAATGTTGACAAGGATGTGGAGGAATTGGAACTCTTATGCATTGCTGGTGGGGATGTAAAATGGTACAACAGCTTTGGAAAACAATCTAGTGTTTCCTAAAATGGTTAAATATAGAATTACGATATGACCCATCAGTTCCACTCCTTAGGTATATATCCAAGAGAAATGAAAACATATGTCCACACCAAAACTTGTACACAAATGTACATAGCAGCATTATCCATAATAGCCAAAAGGTAGCAACAACCCTATTTCCATCTACTTATAAATAGATCAACAAAATGTGCTATATGTATGCAATGGAATATTATTTGGCAACAAAAAGGATAAAACTTGAAAACACTATGCTAAATGAAAGAAGCCAGTTACAAAAACATCTACTGAATGATTCCATTTTTATGGAAATGTCCAGACAGGAAAATCTACAGAGGCAGAAGGTAACTTAGTGGTTACCAAGGGCTGGAGAGAATTGAGAAACAGTGAGTGATTGCTAATAAGAGTGGTGTTTTTAAGGAGAATAATGAAATATTCAAAAATTATTGTGTGTGAAGTGATGACATACAAATCCATGACAGCTTCCATATTTTTCTAAGACTTTGATTGTGGTGATAGTTGCACATCTCTGTGAATATAGCAAGAACTGTTGGATTATACATTTTATTTTTTTTTAATTTTTTAAAAAAAGATTTTATTTATTTATTTGACAGAGAGAGAGAGAGAACACAAGCAGGGGGAATGGCAGAGGGAGAGGGAGAAGCAGGCTCTCCGCTGAGCAGGGAGCCCGATGTGGAACTCAATCCCAGGACCCTGGGATCATGACCTGAGCAGAAGGCAGACGCCTAACCAATTGAGCCACCCAGGTGCCCCTGGATTATACATTTTAAATGGGTGAATTGTATAGCACATGTATTGCATCTCCATAAAGCTGTTTAGTTTAGTTTTTTTTTTTTTAAAAGACCCTGTGAGTTAACCATTTCATTTAAGTTGGTAGTATTATATACTGGTGTAATTTTTTGGAAAAAACAGCACAGGCAAAATATTCACATCTTTTTATTTCTTGTATTTCTACACACTTAAAGAAATTATTTAATAGAAACAAAAAGCTACATGAATAAAGATGCCAACCACAGTATTTTCTATTAGTTTCAACTTGGAAACAATTTAAATGTCTAACAATGGATTAAATATTTTGATTCATCTACATGACAGATTCTCATCCATTAAAATTATAAAACTGTAGTTAGTAAGGTCATATAGAAATATTAAAAAGTTTGAAAAAATCCTAGGTAGGTATAGATGTATATAAAATATAGGATAAGTAAGTCATTTAAAGATTTTATTTATTGATTTGACAGAGAGAGACACAGCAAGAGAGGGAACACAAGCAGGGGGAGTGGGAGAGGGAGAAGCAGGCTTCCCGCTGAGCAGGGAGCCCGATGTGGGGCTCGATCCCAGGACCCTGGGACCATGACCTGAGCTGAAGGCAGACGCTTAACGACTGAGCCACCCAGGTGCCCCAAGTAAGTCATTTAAAACACCTATCTCTGAAAAGAATTGAGGTGGCTGGATTATGAAAGATTTTTATTGCCATTTTTTTTGTTTTGTTTTCTGTAGTAGTTTTCTTATATGATCCTTTTAACTTAAAAAAATTGTATTTGTTATTGCTCCATTAAACCAGTAGTAAGCACAGCAATCCACTAAAATGAAAAGGTTCCTTGGAGATGCCTAATGAAAGAGCACTGGGTACATATGGGGAAGAATTTCAGGCACTGGTGTTCATTTAAACGACATCACAAGAACCACTCTGATGATAGCGGAGGCAACAAGGTAATCACAAAAACTCCATTCATTAAGTGACAGGCAGGTGTTCTACCTGTACATCTGGTACTTTTCTCCCCAGTACTGATCAAGTTCATGGTAAATCACAGGCATTGCTGCTCCATCAATACAAGCTTAAGATATTATCCTTGTTGTTCTAGAGCTCCTACCCAAAAGTTAAGTAAACACATAATCTTTAATTAATACTTACGGAATAGGAGTATCCAGACAGATGCCACGGATGTGGTTTGCGGGGAAGTGACGAATGACGATGGCAAGAAGGGAAAGAGCATTCAGAGCAGAGCTATACAGATCCTGAGGGTTCCAGCTATTGTGTTCACGCTGTCAGAAAGGCTTAGCCTCCGCATTTCAGCTGCCCTCAGCAGTGCAGGGGGACAAGGGATGAGTTAAAGGCAGAGAGGTGCTAATAAAACCTTTCTTATTGGACACTTTGACAAGAGAGAATATGTCTTTATTTTTTCACAGTGCCTCAGCGTGTACAGGGGATGAAGAAACAAAATCCTTATAGATAAAGTATAATCAAAATGTCTAATAGCCCAAGTCATATGTACCTCTAAATACATTATGTTTCAAATGCATTGGTGTAACTTGGATGCCTCACTCCCAAAGCTCAACCTGGGTACCGTGTCATCATTTGTTAATGGATTACTTACTTTCTGACATAGGCTTCCCTGAAGGGACAGCTGGCTCCTTGACCCAGATTCAATCAACTTCCATATAGGAGATAAACAAAATGAGTATTCCCAGGTATGTGTGACTTAGGTCCGTTACAAAGTCTGAATCATCTGTTGTTTTGAACTATCCAAGCATCTTATCCTTTAATTAGTAGTTAATAAAAATGAAGCAAAACTGTGAAGCCAGTGAAATTTATTTTAAGATCCCTCCAATCTGGGCGCCTGGGTGGCTCAGTTGGTTAAGCGACTGCCTTCGGCTCGGGTCATGATCCTGGAGTCCCGGGATCGAGTCCCGCATCGGGCTCCCTGCTCGGCGGGGAGTGTGCTTCTCCCTCTGACCCTCCTCCCTCTCATGCTCTCTGTCTCTCATTCTCTCTCTTGCAAAAAAAAAAAAAAAAAAAATCCCTCCAATCTACCCTTTTAAAAGTTTATTGTTTTACAATAATTAAAAAAGATACATGCACCCCGATGTTCAATGCAGCGTTATTTACAATAGCCAAGATATGGAAGCAACCTAACTGTCTACTGATAGATGAATGGATAAAGAAGATGTGGTACATATACACAGTAGAATATTACTCAGCCATGAAAAATAACGAAGTTTTGCCATCTATGACATGGATGGACCTAGAGGGTATTATGCTAAGTGAAATAAGGCAGACAAAGAAAGGCAAGTACCATATGATTTCACCTTTATGTGAAATCCAAAAACAAAACAAATGCACAAACAAATCAACAAACAACCAAACAACATTAAAAAAAATAGAAACAGACTCATAAATACAGAGAACAAACGGGGCTGCCAGAGAAAAGTGGGGTGGGAGGATAGGGTAAACAGTGAAAGGGACTAAGAAGTACAAATTTCTAGTTATAAAATAAGTAAATCACAGGGATGAAAAGTACAGCATAGGGACTATAATCAATAATGTAATAACTTTGTATGGTGACAGTAACTACATTTATTATGGTGAGCACTTAGTAATGCTCGTAATTGTCGAATCACTATGTTGCACACCTGAAACTAACATAATACTATATGTCAACTATATTTCAATTAAAAAATGAACAAATAAAAATATTCTCAAGTTAAAAAATTGTTTTATTCTTCATTATTTTTTAAAAGATTGTATTTATTTATTTATTTGTCAGAGAGAGAGAAAGTGAGCACAAGCAGGGGGAGTGGCAGGCAGATGGAGAAGCAGGCTTCCCGCTAAGCAAGGAGCCCGATGGGGGGCTCCATCCCAGGACCCCGGGATAATGACCTGAGTGAAAGGCAGACGCTTAACCGACTGAACCACCCAGGCGCCCCTTATTCTTCACTATTAAGTTAGAATTTCTTTACATTGAAGATTTAGAAAATATTTATGAGTAGAAGAAAAAACAATTAGCCATAGCCCCCATATTCAGGGATGACTATTACACTACTTCAGTGGCTTTTGTTCTAGTCTTTCTTTCTTGACACAACTTTTGTTGTCATACTCCAGTCAGTACCTGGGCTCCTGCAGAAAATGGAAAAATCACCCTGCACCAATACACTGAGGTACCTTCTACAGCCCACCTCACACCCCAGCTTAAATAGTACCCCTGCCTACATTCTGTTACTCTTCTTCCCCTTCTAGACAGGAGCCCCTCACAAGAGGGGCTCAGATTCAGTCAAGCACAGATTCCCCATATCACTCGGACCACTGTGTATGTGATTTTTGGTGCTCTATAGCAGAGCCAGCACCACAGCCAGGTCGGTTCTCCAGCCCTGATTCCTTCCAGACCATCCCCTTATAGTTCAGGTCCCTGAGGTACCACCATATCTCAAAGCAGAACTTGCTTTAATAATAAAACCCTGACCAAAAACTGCTTCTACTGTCCCTTTAATTATTCTCCTTATGCTTTTACCCACAAGAGTGGTGAACCAGATAAACAGCCAACTGCTGGCTCCTTAGTTCAGGAATTGCTCCAAGTTCAGCAATTCCAAGCCTGAGTCAAGCTCTTCCCTCATCAGCTCTCCATGGGTGGTCTCCTAAACTGGTTTCCTACCTTCCTGCTCTTTACATAGTCTTGTTCAGAATGTCAACCCGGTTTCCCTCTGAAACTGCTCTGACCTGGAGATCCTACAGGACACCCCTGCTGTTGTCTGGCCTTCATCTGCATGCTCTGCAAGTGAGGACAGGAGGCTCCACACCCTCGGTCCAGTCCAGGCCTGTGGGGTATTACCCCTGCAAGCCCCTGCCTGTCCAAAGAGGAAGAATAAAGCAGCCCAGGACTCTAAGCAAAGTATCCTAAGAACCTAACTTCAAGGCAGTGCTATAAGAAGAAATAACTGGCCTCTCACTTCCTGAACTTAAATATAAATACACAGAAATGAAGATCTGAATGTTTGCCAAGATATTTTCACGAAAGCGTTGAACATGTCATGTGCAGTCAGTGGATTCTCAGAAGCCTGTCTCTGTCACATCTGTTCCTCTTCTGGAACAAGTCACTGTTGGTTCAATCATTTGAATTATCCAGCTGCTTGTTTGTGAACACTACAAGAACACCACGCAAATGTGAATCTCTCTTTGCCTCATGACCAAAGCACTAAAGATTTCCTTCCCCTGCCACATGATCAACAATGCTCCTTTCTTGGGCACAGCCAGTAAATAAAAAGGAATGGTTGCTACCATGTCTCACTTGAACTAGAAAGGCTGTCTTTCTCATCACCTGAATGAACGAATGCACACCCCAAGTGCCCATAAAGCACTATAATTTTTTTTTTTAGATTTTATTTATTTATTTGACAGAGAGAGATAGCGAGAGCAGGAACACAAGCAGAGGGAGTGGGAGAGGGAGACACAGGCCTCCCGCCGAGCAGGGAGCCCGATGCGGGGCTCGATCCCAGGACTCTGGGATCATGACCTGAGCCGAAGGCAGACGCTTAACGACTGAGCCACCCAGGCACCCCAGCACTATAATGAAAAGAAAGAAAATAATCCTACTTTAGCTGATTAATGTAAGATCTCTGACTTCTGGAAATTATTTCGTGCTTCTCCCTTATGTCACCTCTCCATGTTTGACTGTAAAGATGCAAACATCTCTATAGTTAATGTTCAACCAGCCACTGAAGAGTTTAGGGCTCAGAAGGTAGGTGACCTGTGCTCATCTTTAATTCAATGCATGATCAGTGTATTGATTTAACTGGTAATATTTACATGGTCATCAAAACCTCATTTAGCTATTCAGTCAAAATACTGATTAAGCACCTAATGTGCCAGGCACTGAATCATGTAATACAAAGGTAACCAAGACAAGTCCTTGCCTTTAAGGAGTCCAGCATCCCCTAGGGAAAACGAAGAAGTAAATAAATTTCTTGGACTGTAAGTGTACAAAGGAGAGTAGTAAGGGAATAAAGAGCACGGCTACCTAAGGCAGTCCCAAGGGGAGTGGCTGGGGTGGGGGTCCGGGATGGGATACTTCTCACAATAAATAATGCTTGATACTAGGAGAATGGATAAGAGTTACCTCAGCAAATCAGAAGGGACGTGTACACATAGAAGAATGTGTGTGCTCAACAGATGGCACATGTTTTGATGATAGGACTGGAACGTGGGCTGCTTATGGAGAAGATAGGCGAGGGCCAGGTGGTTAAGGACATGTGTACAGCCCTGCTAAGGAGACTGGATTTCATCCTCAAGTCACAGAAATATTTTGGTAAGGGAGAGACTTGATGTCTTGCCAGCCCTCCCTACCACCTCGCCCTGCCTTTTCAATGCAAATGATTCTCCCACAAGCCAGCCTGCACTAAGCACCTGAAGCCCAGATGTGGACAGCACCTGCAGCAGGTATTTAGCTGCAAGTGCTTACCAGTTTTCTCTACACCTGTTGTTCTTCCTTACTCTTGCCTCTCAAATCCCTAAACTATCCTCAGCTTCCATATTGCTGCTTCTGGCCATGTTTTTAGTTACCGCTTAAGAGTTCCCTTTCTGTTTTGCTGCTTGGTTCTTTACTCTGTGCGATCTGGTGATTTTACTTATTTTTTTAAAGTAGGCTCCATGCCCAGAGTGGAGCCCAACCTCGGGGCTTGAACTCACGACTCTGAGATCAAGACCTGAGCTGAAATCAAGAGCCAGAGGCTTAACCCACTGAGCCACTCAGGCACCCCAGATCTGGTGATTTTATAGAACTTAACTTCAGGTTACAATGGCCCTCTACCAGCAGACTTGTTTGCATTGCTATTCATTTCAACTGGAGTCTCTCCCACACCGGCTTGCCGTAATAGTAACACTAAGTTTTTCAGGTGGCTCTGGGCTGTGTGTTCATTTTCTTAAAGGCATATACAGGAAGACTATAGATCTAATCATAAAAAATAAGGATCCCAAATTTTAGTGATGTCCCTTTGTGTTTTGTTAGATCTATGATCTTCCTTAGCCCTAGTCACTTGAATCCCCATTTTATAGAAGAAAACCAATGGAGACCTAGATTAACTTTTTTACTGGAGTTAACCTACAGACTAGGAAGCCAAATTTTCTCTTTCCATATGGTTGGAAAAACCTTCTAGCTATTTCAAAGTATCCTTGGCTCACATTAATTCTCATTTTACCCAAGGACAAACCACGGAAAAATCTAGATCTGCATTCAGCCTCCCACAGATTACTTCTGCTCACTCTTTAGCACTCCATTCCAACCCCTCCCAGCAAAACTGCCTGTGATAAAGCAGTTGTAGAGGGGAAATTCATACTGCAACCCAAACATGGTTATAAGCTGCAAAGATAAATAATAACGGGTATGAATTTTTTTTCTCACAAAACATATGCAACAGTGGGAAATGTATAGGCCTCGGAGATTCAGAAAAGGTACTTTACATTCCTTTGAGCAGGTTCTTCATCTATAAAATAGAGCTACTAGAGAGTCCCCAAGAGTTTTGTGAGGATTAAAATATATGAAATATTTAAGGTACTTTATAGAGCACTCAATAAATGCTTGTTAAGACTTTTATTACCACCAATACTACTGCTATTACTTTTACTATCACAATCAATGAAATATGGCACTAAAGTCGATGATCCACTTTTAAGCTGAGCTAATGGATGATCCTGCAGATGTTCAAAAATATTCTACTTGAAATTAAAGTTAGTCTCAGATCCAGGCATGTCACATACATATCGAAAGGAAGGGGTAAGTATAATATAAGGAGAAAATAAAAGATCTAATTTGGGGAAGATTCCAGTAGTCAGAGGGACAGGTCTTTACGTTTCTGGATGATTACTACAGGAAAAACTGTTTTAACTATTGAGTGTTGGCAAAGAACTTACTCTTCTCCACCAGCTCTAAGCACCCCACAGCCCCCACTAGGAAAGAGAGAGAATGAAAACACATCCAGGTGCCACTGCTGGAAGCTACACGCCCTCAGATTCTGGCAATAACAGCACAAGCATTTGTGATTTCCTGCCATAAAGAAGGCAATGCAGAAATCCTGCATTGATGTAAGAGTAATTTAAAATCTGGAAATTAGAGAAACCATAGCTGCATTTTGATAACTGGCATTTTGAGAAATACAGGGGCCAGGAGACTTACAAGGTGCATTCATTTCTGGGAGTATTCTTACTTAACTAGGATACGCTACTGAGCAGCTTCTCCCCCACCAGAATTATTTAACCTTGACAACTGCAGCTAGAAAATCTCAACTATGGATTGAACTCAATGTTTGTTCCTTGCACCTCAATAAATTTGTTGAGTCTACTTCAGAGATAAAAACTAATAGATACAAAAAAATTAATAGGTATATAGAATAAGAAATTAAAGTTAGTAAGTGTCCTCCTGTGATTCCAATAAGTAAACAACATTAATTTCTGATATGTGCTTCACCTACATCTACTAAAGAGATGGTTATCATACTGCAAACAGCATTTTTGTACCATTTGGATGAGACAGAAAGGGCAAACTTTATCTCCTTAAAGGAAGAACCACTATAGCAAACAATGGTTGTAAAACATACTCAGGACCATGTAACGAATTAGTGTTTGAACTAGGGATAAAATTCAGATTTACCCTGTACTCAAATACCTCTTCTTCATCTACTCTAGGTTATTGGTGATGGGATGGATAGTAGAGAAGGGGAATAATACTCACCTCTATGTTCCTAGAAAGAAAATCCTTGGTTCCTCAAATCGAAATAATGATACAGACGTGTTGTGAATTTGGACAGACTTTTTCTAAACTGATTCTGATTTTGTCATAAAATGAAATCATATGAATTCTGAGCAAATGTGAATACATGCCATGTGTCTCCTTAAGAAATGCTTTTAGATCTCAAAACATAGCTTACAAACTTAAAATTATTTGACTCATTGCCTAATATCCCTCATGGGAAACTTTAGCTTCTTCTGTTTTAATTACTAGTTCCCACTAAGCAATTATAACTTAAGGAATTCTCTCGTTTGCTTTATTAATAACTTTCATCACAGTTTAATATCCACTCTGTTTGGAACCATTGATGATACCCTCTCCAAACAAAGAGATTCTCAAGGGCATACTAAGAAGTCCACCTAAAAGATTAGAACAAACTAGAAAAAAAGAGATTATAGCTTCAAATGAGCACCAGCAAATAGAAAGACATGAGAGAGTAAAAAAATGTCAGTGTCTCCCTTAAGGCTGTAATTAATTTATTTTACATAACTTATTTTTCTAGGCAATTTATCTAATTTGAATATAAAGTTAGAAGGTGTATACCTCCTTTTGCCACAAAAACTTGCTTTTTTTAATAGATTTATTTATTGAGAGAGAGAGAGTGTGAGAAGGGGGAGGGGCAGAGGGAGAGAAGCAGACTCCCTGCTGAGTAGGGAGCCCAACACCAGGGGGCTCATCTCAGGACCCTGAGATCATGACCTGAGCCAAAACCAAGAGTCAGAGGCTTAACTGACTGAGCTACCCAGGCACCCCACAAAAAGTTGTTTAATAGGCATGAGGGACAGTTCTTATAGGAAAGAAGAAATCAGACAATCGTTTTCTCTTGCATCCCAGTCATGTCCATATTAGATATTAAATGCAAAGAGTATTATTTAAATAATACCCATACTAAAAATTAGATACAAAGTGTTTTCACCTACTTTGGCTAAATAATAGAGATTAAATATTTCTTGATATTGATATAGCATTTTATTACATCAACCTATCTTTGAAGAACTGCATTGAATCTGTATTTTGAAAATACAATAAGTCACACTCATACTCCAAAGTCCTTATGATGAAAATTATCTCTTTAATGAAGATTATTCCTAAGCCTTTCTTTACAAAAAAAAATGAATAAATACACTAATCCTTATGGCTTTTTCAACATAATTGAATGCATATATTAATATTCAGATGGCATGATTTTTAAAATTTGAGATCAGCAGCCCTGCAGCTTACATTTGGAGGACATCTGAACAAACACTTGTCATATGCCAAAAAATGACCTTTCACGAAGAATTCTACTTCCATGGTTCAGCCCTTAGAAACCCAGCAAAAGGATGCAAGCATGGGCTTTGGCTTTCAAGCTTACCTTCCTCTGGGGTTACTGACCTCCTGTGTCGGCACTTCCAAATCTTGGGAACTGAAATTGGTTGTCCATGTCTTGGGTTATAGTAATAGCATGCACCCATGGTGCCAAAGGGTGGAGAGCCTGCAGCAAACATGATGGATTCTCAGGACAGCTTGAGAAGAAGGAACGTGTCGAGGACGTATTTCCCCAGCTCCATCAGAGGAGCCAACTGGTACAGTGCCACCTGGGAAGAGACTCCACCACGCATTAATGAGTCAACCCTCCGTATGCACAGTGGGCCAGACAGGTTTCACCACTTTACAGTCCTATGAATGGTAACACTTTTGGAAAAAATACACAATATTCTTTAAGAGCTGCTTTTCATTGTCTTCTTTCAGGGAATAGGAAAAGTGATCACTTTGCTTTTCAAAAGATGTTTTCAATTAAATACAGAAACTTAAACATGTTTTAACTTTCATGTTTTGAATCATCTCTCAAAACCAAGTCCTCTATTCTAAAAACTAATGATTCTATTATATCTGTCTTCAAAATGTGTTAGGGGATTTTATTTCCAGATTTTGAAAGCCAATTTTCTTCCTTGCCCCTATAAAATGACCTCCATCACTACATTCATCCTTGGATGTAAACTTGGACTATGAAAAAACCACTGTATAATTATCTTAATGAGACTTTGTGTTTATATTACATCTTTTATCTAAAGAGCTCAAAGCATTTTGCTAACATGATCTTATTAAGCTTCACAACACCCCACTCAAGAATGTGATGGTAAGGGTTATTATTATCAATTTTAATAGGTGGGGAAACTGAGAGATTAGCGATTAAATGATTCAATTTGAGGTCACAATGCTAGCTGAAGGCACAGTTTGATTCAGGACGCTGACCTCTCTTTCCAAGGTCATACCCAACTGACCAACAGAGAGCTTCATGCTGAAATGAGACCTCGTTTTCAACTTCTCAGGAAAAAAAAAAAAATCTCTTCTTTGGTTCTAAGGCTTTAAGAAACATAAAAATCAGGCAAATAAAAATTATTTTATGTTCTCAAATTATAGCACATGTGCTGAAGATAGTAGATGTGCTAACTGTGTCATTTTATCCCCCTCCTTACCCTTTCCAAAGGCCACCACTATCTACCCATCAATGGATCAGGCCAGATAGTGCTCACGCTGTCCATATAGAATGGCTAGCCAGTGCACTGTTTCCTATGCACCAGGAGGAAAGAGATGTTCACTGCTGACAATCCTATGCATGTTCATTGTGAGATATCCAAACAATATGGAATTATACAGTGCAAAAGTGAAAAAAATCTCCTGTCACCAGCCCCTGAGGTGACCACTGTTACACGTGGGGGATGTATGAATACACACATGTAGTGACACGAGACAATATTTTACAGCTTATTCTGATTGCCTTTTCCTTTTCCAATATTTTTTGGTCAATGCCCTTTGTCAGTTCATATATATCAACAGCATTCTTTTAACTGATTACATATCCATTTTTATGGATATATGCATAAGAATATACAGAGATTTATTTTACCCAATCCCCTTTCACTGGACATTTGGGTATTTCCTTTCTTTTTCTATTATGAACTGCAGTAAATATCCTTGTATGTTTAGCTTTCTGTGCTTTTTAAATATTTCTTTTGGATCTACTTCTCATTTTTTACATGATCTAAGACACTTGCTTGTGAAAATATACCTGTTAATCTATGAACTGAGCAGCTGATTGAATTGTGAGCCTACAGCTTTTGTTGGAAAATCAGTTACCCTCTTTCTTCCTATCACTGCCTGGCAGAGGCTTTGTTTTATGTGCAGGACACTAGCCTGCCTTTATCCATACGACCTACAAATATGAACTGGAAAATATCTCACGTGGGACATATGGAAAGATGGCTAAATGATGTGAGAAATCAATACCCACCAATGACACACAGCGCACTTTTCCCAATGCCTTATTTCAACAGAAAAACTAAATCTTGGCCTTTTACCAACAGACAGAGTGGTAGGTCCATGTTTTGGAACAAGAAGTGTTTTACAAGTAAGACTTTGGTCATATGCCTAAATCTGAGTTTGAGGATCCTAATGACTGACTATTTTGCACCTCTGTTTCCTCAGACCACTTGGGAGATTCAGTGTCATAGTCAGTTCAATGACATTATCATTTACAGCTTTTTGGACCGTGTATAAATTGAGGGCCCCAAATGAGTGCTTTCTTCTCTCATTTTTAGTGGGATTTGCCCTCGTATCACGTTTATGTTCACAGCGATGTCCTGTGTTGATTATCTTACTTCCCAATAAAGTACATGGTTGACAAGCATTGCTTTTCTACTTCAAAAACTAAAGAAGGCAAAGAAAGCCAGACTTACAGCTGCAACAAGAAAAGGCTTGACATAACTAGCTCCCATTGTTGTTGTTTCTATTAATTTATTCATTTGTTCACTTACCAAATATGTACTGGAAGCAAACAAGGTGAATACCATACAGTTCCTGCTTTCAAGGGGCTGACAGTATAGTCAGGGCCACAAAGAAAATAGGCAAACGAAGAATGATACTCTGAAAGTGCAGGAAAGGGTTCCTGGAGACTTTTATAGCTAATTATGCAGAGAAACGAACAGAAAAAACAAACACCTTGCCAGCAGAATGAAGTGCAATGCTTTCAGTCATGTGACTTTGAAAATCTTCACCAAAAAAGCAAATAAGCGGAGAAGATTTATTCTTAATCATTCTTGACATATTCCAATTTTCTTTGTTTCTATCCCATCTTAAAATGTTATGTTTGCTAAGCTCAAGTAACCAAGTAACTGTGCTCTTCCAGAAGAAAGTTTTTTAAAAATCCAGTTATTTATTAACAATTTTCTTCCAAAAAGTGCACACCATAGTGGGAAGGTAAGGTAGTTCAGAATAGGTTTTATATTCATTTTAGACTATGGACATTAGGTTCATTCTTCAAATGCTATCCCACAGCAAGTTTCATGTATGCCTTCTAGGCATCCTGAGTGTATAAAACACAGCAGGATAAACAGTAGGATACATCCTGACATCACCTTCTAATATTAGAATCTAATAGTCACTGATGACATACACAATGTAAGAAAGAGAAACCTTAATGTCTGTGTCAAATCCTTAAGTTCTGAATTGATCCATGCTGGCCTGTCCCACTCTAAGTATGCCCCTTTGAAGAGTGGAGAACTAGGGTTTTTGTTCTGATTGCGGCCATCATCTTGCTATGTAATCTAAAAGAAGGAGGAACTTCTTATATCTTATCTCCTACATGTGGGGATGGTAGAAGGTTGGCATAGTACAGGTTATCCAATCTCACTAAAGGAAACTAACATTTATTTAGCATACACTATGTGCCACACATGAACTAAAAGCTTTACAGATGTTGCTCAAAACACCCTGTTAAGTAGTTACTATTAATGTCACCTTACAAGTAAAAAGATAGACCAAGAGAAGTTAAATAATCTGCCCATGCTCACACAGCTAAATGGGTTTATAGTATCTCCATAGCCTTTCGACTAAGACTCAAATTTTGGAATCATCTAGGATCCCTCTCTTTCTCTTAACACCAAATGGTTGAGCCTCGTGGATCTCTTTGTACAATGTTTTTCATATCCACCCTTTTCCTTCCAGCCCCAATTTGAGTTCTCATCAATTTCAGTCATCATCAATTGACCTTCCTTCTTCTAATCTCTTGCCACCCTTCATTCTCCTGCCTGGTTAATCTTCCTGCATCATGGCTGGGATCATATCACTCCTCTGCTCAAAGGTGTTCCATGGCTTTTCATGGTCTATTAAATTAGGTAAACACTCTTTAACCTGGCATTCAAGGCCCCCTACACTATATAGTATACAGATTTGATTCAATCCAAGTTCCTTGAATGAATACATGACATAAAACTAATGCTCACTGTACGTGGCAAGGGTTCCCCAAAGTAGTGTCATAGCATATTAAGTACTGAGCATGTCTTCAAGAGATAAATAATAAGATCTAGAATCTGTCTATCCCAAAAGCAAAAAAATTAAATCTAATATACCTGGGCTGGAGATATGGTGAAGGTTGTTGGTCAAGCAAAGGTAGCTATTTGATGGGATGTGTGCTTTAACACAGACTTAGATATCCAAGAGATATGTGGTCTTCCATGACTCTTTACCCCATTATCAATATATTGCTTCCTCCATTTGGCCTTTTGGTCCCACTGAGATGTAATTAGAACTCCTTATGTTGAAAGGGACAGAAATCCAGCTAAACCGACTTAAGCAAAGTGGAATTTATTAGCTCATATAACCAAAAAGTCCAAGGTATAGGCATGGCTGGATCTAGGTACTCAAATGATATAAGGAATCTCTCTACATCTTTCAATTCTGCTTTCTCCCAGGAAGTCAAAACGAAGCAGGAACCCAGGAAACACTCTCCATAGAATAATTTGGAAATGTGGCCATCCCTGAACCGATCACAGCAGCCAAGTGATGTGAATTCCCATTGCCCAGTCCTGGATCACATGATCACCTCTAGATGCAGGAGATCAGCTACACCCTTACCACATAAAGTGAGAAAGTGAGAGGTGGTTACTCAAAGGAAAAACGGGGTACTATTACCAGACAAAGGGACAAATAATTCCATGTGGTTTGAAAAAGCACTGAAGCCCACTGTTAAAAAGTTCTGATACAAGAAATAAGATGGAGGTGGTCAGCAGGGTGCTGGGTGGCTCAGTGGGTTAAGCCTCCGACCCTTGATTTCAGCTCAGGTCATGACCTCAGGGTTGTGAGATCGAGCCCCTTGTCATTGGGCTCCATGCTCAGTGGAGCGTCTGCTGGGCCAGGGTTGGATGAAGAGGAAGCAGAAGGACACTGTGGGCAGGTGGTCCAACAGAGCAGCACAGGATGCTCAGAAATAATGCAGAGCCTTGAGGCACAGAGTTTGTGCAGGGAAGCAGAGTGTGAGATGAAGCTAGAAAGGAAGCTGGGTACAGATGGTAGAGACTCAGTGCCTACCATGTCCAATATTTTTTCAAGACAGGCCAACTCTACATCTGTTCTTATCTGCTGGATATTTACATTATTTGTATTCAATGTTATCCTATATCAACCTCCAAAACTCACTGAGAAAGTCCCACAGATTTAGTTGAGGGTTCTTAAACATGTTCTCCTCCTGCAGTAGGCCAGAGAAGGAAAGGAAAGAGGCTGGGCATAGGCTGAGGAGAGAGCTGTAAGGCCTAGCAGCAAGCCCAGGAGTGGAGGCAGTCTAGCAGACAGGAAGACAGGGCAAAAAGGCAGCAGAGTAGGCTGCAGGCAGGTTGGAGCAGAAACCAGAGAATGAGAGGAAGACAAATTACTAGAACTGCCAATTTGCAGGGCCATGAAACCTGAACTCTTTCTGGATGCGCCTTCCTGGTGACTCCTCTGGCTCCGAAACTTCAGGAAGGATAACTGATACCCATAAAGAACTGTGGCTGTGTAACTGCAAAGTGGGATAAATGCTTCATTTTGATTAAAGGCAAAGTGGTTTTTCTGACCAAGAAAAACCGTAGCTGTCTACTCTGCAGAGAGGTTGCACACATGGTTACAGGCACGAGGCTGAGGAAAGTGCCAGATGCACGCTGCAGAAAGACACAGTGAGCATTAGGAGCTGGGTGGGGAGAAGCAGACAGAGTCCTGTCCCCAAGCAGCAAGGAGGCAATTTCCCATCCTACCTTCCCTCAAACACCAAGGAGGTCAGACTGGACCTGTTTTCCTTTATGACTATGGTCTCAAAATGAATCAAATGGTTGGTGGATCATCCTTACCCAACCACAGATATCCACTAATTTTCAGGAATGCCATGGTTAATGCTCCTCTGGGTTCAACCTGGACCCTACGACCCTCTTCCCAACTCGATTCTGTCTTCGCATGGACCATCCACTTAATGACAGTCTCAAGGAATAGACCGGAAGAACTAATAAGTTGAGTTAATAAATAAATCCAGATCCAACTGTAAACAAAACAACAAAAACAGATCACTATTGCTTATTAAATGAAATCCAAGGGTTACTGTCTTTATGAAACTGAACAAAGATTTTTTTAAACACTAGTGAGCTTTTTAAAATAGAAGCCAAGGGGCGCCTGGGTGGCTCAGCCAGTTAAGTATCTGCCTTTGGCTCAGGTCATGATCTCAGGGTCCTGGGATTAAGCCCCCATGCTCAGCGGAGTCTGCTTCTCCCTCTCCCTCTGTCCCCCCCCCGCTTGTGCCCCCCCAAATAAATAAATAAAATCTTAAAAAAAAAATAGAAGTCAAATGTGCAAGTGTCCTAAACTACTCAACCAGCATAAAGTTGAAATTAAAGTATTTTTCCACCCAGCTCCATTCCAACCAAAGTTTCCTTCTCATTTATTTGATCAAAATAGTGTTCTCCGCCCCCCCCACGCCACCCCCACCCCCACAGTGAAACTTCCTCCGCAGGTGGAGGCTCTCCAGAGCCCAGGCAATGACTTCAGAAAGGTTCTGTTGTACCGATGCCCATGCGGACACTGATGCCATATCCACTGTCAGTGTCTGTGGACAAGTGGTTGCAACAAATCCAGGACCCTGCCCCTGGGTCTCCCTGAAGGGTGACAAGGACCAGACAGTGGCTGTGCCACAGAGGGATCCCACCCCTCTGCTCATTCTAGAGGAGGACTGGAGACAGAAGGGGGAAAGACAGCAACAGGACAGGAGACAGACAGAGAAGCAGGTCATGGCAGAATGCCCAGACATGGAGGCAGGTCTGGAGACAGGAAGTAAGACAGTAAGTGAGATGTAGGCTGTAGGCTTGTTGGAACAGAAACCAGGAACAAGGCAGGGGGAAGAAAGAAGAGGAGAGCTGGTGATGGGACCAGCGGGGAAGTCCAACTGAAGCAAGATGGGGAAACAGAGAAAGCTAATAACTTGACCTAGAAAAAGAGGGTAGGAAGCAGATCTGTAAATGACCAAAGAACATAATTTCTAACATCCTCAGAGAGAGGCAATGAGAAACTGATCAACTGAACATTTGGCCATGACCATTGCTTAGACAAGACCAGCAACGAGGGTTCTGATTCTTAAAGGATCCTAAAGATTCACTGGCCTCTATCCGTGTTCCCACGGCTTGCCATTTGTTCGTTGAGTGAAAATACGCTTTCCAAATCCTAGCAGAATTTATATTCTTAGGACGTTTCAAGGTCCACATATAAGACGCCTCAAAGAAGTTACCATGGTCGTTACCCTGAGACATCATATTTTATGTAAAAACATATTTTAAAGCTCAAGTAACACAACTCCCAGTGAAAAAAGCAGTTAGGCAATACCATAATGCAATTAGCTACCAGAATTTTGGAGCAAGAAGTGAAGTCACTCAGTGAAATCTGGAAATTGTAGGCATAAATAAATGCCTTAAATCTAAATAATCTGTCATTGGGGTGCCTGGGTGGCTCAGTCGGTTATGAGTCTGCCTTCAGCTCAGGTTCTAGGATCGAGCCCCGCGTTGGGCTCCCTGTTCTTAGGAAATCTGCTTCTCCCTCTCCTCCCCGTTCATGCTCTCTCGCTCTCTCTCTCTCAAATAAATAAATAAAATCTTTAATAAATAAATAAATAAATAATCTTTTTTTCCCCCCAAACAAACAAACAAACAAAAGATTAGTAAACCGCTAATCTTAACTGAGCTGAAATAAATCTGAGGCCGGAGTAGCAGTGTGTATAAAGAACCATGGGGAGATGTTAGAGCTTTGTCAGCACCTGTGCCCTCCCTCATCGCTAAAGTGAAATATTTCTTATTTCCAACATACCTTCCAGCTGACAGGTTAAACTGGCACTTTCTGATGTCTGCTTCATGGCACGCATTATGCTAGACACCCCCGTATGACCTCACCTAGTGTCACAACCATCGACTGCAGTAGGTGTTATTATCCCAATTTTACGGACGAGGAGACTGACGCCAGGCAGCTGGGAACCAGCAGAGCCAGGGTACGGACCGAGGGCTCCTGACTCCCAGTCTGGCGCACATTTTGTGAGATACCAGACTGCCTCTGCTGTTGAGACCTCTGGCTGGGAAGGAGTGGGCTAGTATTCAAAAGGTAGGATGCCAGAATGTCAATATTATCTTCTTATTCATCTATAAGCATGGCAACTACTTCACAATAAAAATATGTATAGAGTCATGTAATGGACTGAATTATGTTGCTCTAAAATTCGTATGTTGAAGCCCAAACCCTCAGAATGTGACCGCATTTGGAGACTGGGCCTTTAGAGAAGTGATTACATTTATTTTTTTTTAAGTTTATTTATTTATTTATTTATTTAAGTCATCTCTACACCCAATGTGGGGCTCGAACTCACAACCCTGAGATGAAGAGTCGCATGCTCTTCTGACTGAATCAGCCAGGCACCCCCACAAGTGATTAATTTTAAATGAGGCCATTTCGGTGGGCCCTAATCCATCTGGTTGGTGTTCTTATAAAAAGAGATTAGGATGGGGGGCCTGGGTGGCTCAGTTAGTTAAGCATCTGCCTTTGGCTCAGGTCATGACCCCAGGGTCCTGGGATGGAGCCCCACATCAGGCTCTCTGCTCAGCGGGGATCCTGCTTCTCCCTCTGCCTGATACTTGTGCTCTCTCTCTGTCAAATAAATAAATAAATCTTTAAAAAAAAGAGGGAGAGAGAGAGATTAGGACACACCAGAGGTATACAAGTGCACAGAGAGATGATCATATGAAGAGGCAACAAGAGGGCAGTCATCCGAGCTGAGAAGAGAAGCCTCGAAGGAAATGGACCCTGCCAGCATCTTGATCTTAGACTTCCAGCCTCCAGAACTGTGAGAAAATAAATGTCTCTTGGTTAAGGCACCTAGTCTGTGGTATTTCCTTATGGTAACCCGAGCAGATTAATACAAGTCCCTACAATGTGCCAGGTACTGTGCTGAGTGCAAGAATGTTACAGTAAGTAAGACAGGGCCCCTTCTCTCAAGAGCTTGCAGTCTTGTAGGAGAGACTGGGAAGCAAACAATTAGAATAGGGCACAGTAAGTGCTACAAAAGTAAGTGCACAGCACTATGGGACACACGAGAAGAGAAGGCCGTGTAATCTGATATTTTCCATGTACATGAGAGAGAATGTCTGGCAAAACTTTTAAGGAAGTGAGGTCTGGGCTGAGATCTAAAAAGATTTCTCCCGTATACCTGCAAGAACTTCCAATTTCCACTGACCATGTATCTTTTATTCTTGATCCCAGTTCACCCAAATTAAGAAAACTCCTCTTGTGCCAGCCAGTTACTGCTCTCCTGGCATTTTGTTTCTCTTCAAAAACGAAACAGATACACACTTTCTTAAATGCTTAAGTCAAGGAATTGAAACTACGGCCTATGAAACTATTTAGAAATGTAAACAAAAAATCTAGATGCCAAGTTCTGTGCTGCACCTGTTTCTCAGAGCAAGGATGGATACAACCTAAGACTGCCAGAAAGAAGTCACTTAAAAAATCCTGGTGTATTTATTCAATGGGAGATATGCAAATATTAACACTGATTTTAAGAACAGTTAATGGCACAGGAAAATGCTATCATAAAATATAAAGCAGTTATCATTTTGTTCATTATTTGTTAATTATGTAATAATACAGTTTCAAAAGCTCAAAATATATTTAGGGATTATTTTAGGCTCGGAGGATTGGGTAGTTTTTAGTTAGTAGTTTTTAAAATAATTCACGTGCTCTCAAAGTTTTCTATAATGATATATATATAAATATATATATGTAAAATTTTCATAATGAGATATATAAAAAATATATATATCAAATGAAATTTTTGTAATAAGAGAAAAAAATATTTGTTCCAGAAGGCTTGAGAAATTATCTGATTCTTCTGGAAGAACTACGCCACACTGTAGTTCTTCCAGTAGTTGCAACGACGATCAGTAGGAAGATCAAATAAGATGTCTGTGAAGGTACTGCAAATTATAAAGAGCTGTAATTTGATGAGGATGAGGATGGGTATTGTTTTTATTGACTTATATGGTGCTCTTTCTGAACAAATCAATGTTGTTGAAGAAATAGGTTTTGAAAAATCTCTAATCGTAACTGGCCATCGATACATTTGCTCCCTGTGGGTCATATTCAGGTTGGCCTTGGTGGGACAGGGATCACATCACTGGATATTGCACATGATTTCTCACAGATTGTGAACGGAATACGCGACGCCGAGTCCTGACCTCCAGAAATAATCCTTCACAGACAACTACCGGTGTGAATTTGGTAGAGGCAGGTGCTACTCTCACTGCAGGCCACTGCCTGAGGGGCCACTAGGGCAGGCCCTCGGGGAATTGAGGAGGGTGGCAGGGCAGAGCATGGAAAAGTAGGGGAAATGCATCAACACTTACTAGATAAAGGCCCTCTGGGGGTCATCCCACCTCAAGTGACAGAAATGCCTCTACCAGCCACTAAATGTTACTTAAATAGATGTGAGAAAAGCTCTTTCAGATCCTGGGAGAAAGATACTGATCAGATGAAGCCTGTTATCAAGACTTTCCCACGCCTGCCTAGACCCTCCCTACAAAGAAAGAGTGGAGATAAAGACTTCCAGATCCTAGGAAGTGCCCTGAAATGAACTATGCCACCCAGGGCAATCGTTCAGACCAGTTAGGCAAGGGACCTGAAATAATATTCTCTACAGCTGGGTCAGGAGAAGAAAGTCAATAATTTTCTTTTTTCTTCCTTTCTTCATCCCCCCCCACCAACTCTCTAACTCCCAAACTTGTCCCTCCTTCCCTCTCTTGCTATCCCTCCCTTCTTTCCTGGCTGTATATGCTTGTCTCAATTCCCATAGTCCAAAATATGACCAGCTGGCTATTTTCAATAAAGCAGCACTTCTCCAAAATTATTCTATAGTTTCCACTTCTCTGGCTCAGACTATCACAGAATTTTCCTTCCTGTGCTTCCATACTCTGTACAGAAGAAATGGGTATTTCATTTTTTCTTGGGACTCTATGTGATCCACTGTGGTCTATGACCTTAACTAAAAATGAAAGAGTCAGCTGATCTTTCCCAGACCTCAGCGCGTCGTAGGCTTCACGTTTGCAGAAGCCACTGGTGTGCAGTGGGGTGTCCAAAGGAGATGTTATATTTCTTCCTAATGTAGCCCACATTATGTCATTTGGAAAAGGAGCCCTAGACCGGGGCTGGCATGACATTATGCTATATGACACCCAGGCTACTCACCACACCTAAGAGCAGAGGGTAAAATTGCAACAGGAACATCCAAACCTACAGCTTCCCAGCCTATCATTCTTCTTGGTGTGGCATCAACTTAAAAAGAGTTGCTGGGGCCTTAGTGATCTGTCTCCTAGGAATACCTTCAATTTCCTTTGCTGATTCCAAGCAGCCCAGCCACCTCAGCTCTTCCATCACCATCTCCAGTTCCTCCCACGTGCTGTCTTGCCCAGACTTGCATCTCTTTCACTACACCCTCTGTGGGTCTCTGCGATCATCCAACCTGGAGGACTACCCAGGGGGCTTTTTGTCTGTGAGCACACAACCCCCTCTACTGGACAAAACACAAAGAAACATACCCGTCTGGGAAAGAACCACAGAATTCTCCATCAGGAACATCTATTTCACGGCCCTCACTTTGTACCTGAGAGAGCTGAGCTTGCAGACAGACCGTGAGTCAACAGAATCATAAAAGAAACTGGAGGCAGGACACTGTGTCCCTCTGCCTCCCATGTTAGGTGCCATCATCATGCAAAACTACTTGGATCCTTCAGAAGTACAGCTCATAAGAGGATTATGCAACTGAGTTCATGGGAGTCCTTAGGTTCCAAGTTAAAACACTCTCCAATGCACAGCCATTGATGGAGAAGCAGGGTGTTAATTGAAAGAGCCTCAGACGGGGGGAGTCAGAGGACCTGGCCTCTAGTCCCAGTTCCAACACCTAACAACCTGTGAGCATGGGCAACACACTTAAAGTCTCTAAGCTTCTCTGTGCTCACGTGTGAAGTGAAAGACTTGGAACAGATGATTTCTACGGGGGCCAGCCTCTCACAATATGAACCCATGAGGTCTACAATTGTAAACCAGTTGGTGAAAGAGTACACACAGGATCACAGACAGCAACGTGGAGGAAAGTGCATTGATTGGAATGCTGGAGACCTTGTCCTAATCCTGGCTCTGGTACCATCTAGCTTCTTGACCTTAGAAAAGTCATTTGATCTCTCTGGAACTCTGTCCTAGGAATGCAGATGAAGCTAGATGATCTTCTTGGTAGGAAGATTATACCTTCTCATCCCTAATTTTCTACAATTATGAGTAATAATAACCTGAGTATTGATGCCTTCTTCAAAGGATCCTAAAGCCACAGGGGTGTGTTCACTCATCTTTGAGACAAAGAAGGGAGCCATTAACCTTTCCATGTGTTTTCTAATAAATATAGCTAAGGGTACATACACCAGACAATTTGCTTGGATTCAGAAGAACACACATAGATACACGCTTACTTCCAACCTATGCAGTAGACAAGACATTGGTTGAAGGGACTACCATCAAACCACAAAACTTTTGTGAACTATACAACAAAACAGCCAGGAAACCACTGCTTTCTACGAAATAATGAGACCGAAGAAATTACCAAGTTTGATCATTAATCCCACTAATTTTAAATGGGGTTACAGGAATTGACATAAAGTTTAAAAGAGACAAACCGAATGATGGCAAGGTTGTTTCCTAATGGCCCAAGGATGGCTCTGGAAGCAGAGCAGAGGGGATCACTGAGCTAATAGGTCCAGCCCATCTCACCCCAAACTACCCAGTAAATGACAATCTTTATTTTAAAAATGTGCCATGAAAACACTGTTTCAAAACAAGTTCTCCAGCTGCGTCATGACCCCACCTTGCACCTGGCTGTCTGGTCTGGATCTGCTGCAGACATCAGGAAAATAGCAGTGGATTGTGACAGCTTCATAACCAACTGTTGGACTATCAGCCACAAGGTTAAATGGAAAGGCACTGGAAGGAAAAAGAAAACCACGACCCTGGAAGAGTTGCTTAACATTTCTGACATTCAGGTATCTTGGCTTTTCTTTTAAAAAAAATCTTTAAACAAATGCATTTGAGCCATAGTGTTTTGCAGCTAAAAGAAAGACAGCCTACATTTGAAATAATTTGTTTACTGAGTTCCTCCCTTCAAATGACCTTCCAAATCCCCTCCTTCTTTTTTGGTCCCCCAGGGAAATATTTTGAAAGTATTAAAATTCCAATGATGTGTTGTTTGACCTGCACACAACAAGACCAAGAAGCACTCAAGGTGTTAAACCACTGTTTGGGGGCCTCGTCTCAGAACTTGGTCTACACATTTTTCTTCAAAAGGCCAGTGTAAAATGTTAATAGTCTTTGGAATCTCACCCCCCCTCTTTTGTAAAGATGTGTCCCTGAAAATAAAGAGAATACTGATTCTAAATGTTGGTACAAACTGAACAACAGTAGAAAGATCTCACAATAGGATAAGCCAGGGCACAGAATAACCTAGTTAGAGAAGAGAATGTCTGCTCTGTCAGTCTGCCTTCCCTAGTGCTTCTCCTTGTTGGCATCAAGGAGGAAAGATCCCTTTCACACCTGACATAAGTATGCACTGTCCTTCTGAAATGTGAGAAGAGCAACCCCCTGAAGAACAAGGAGGCCTCTTGGCAGGAGTAAAGCTGGAGAAACCAGAAGCCTAGCTGGCAAGGCCTATGTTAAGAAGTGACTCTCTCCATTGAATGCTGCTGGAATCAGTTAGGTTACTTCCTCAGGGTTATGCAAAGTTACTAAAATCTATTACTTAAGAATTATCCTTGTGCATTATACACCAATACTAAGATTCCTATTCTGTGGATCATAAAACCATGGGCCACATTCTGGCTCTCCCCAACCTGCTTTCACAGCTTTGTTTCTCCCCATCACACATATGCCCTGCTAACACAGTACAGAATCTACAGATTACTTTATATTTTGGTCCTCACCCTTCTAGAATGGATGTGAGTTCCATGAGGACAAGGATCAGCTTTTTTTTTTTTTTTTGGTTTGGTCCACTGTTGTGTCCACTATACCTAGAACAGTGTTGAATACACGACAAGTACTCAATAAATATTGCTGAATGCATGAATGATTTCTGAGTGCCTTGCAGAGGTAAACACAAATGATCACAATGTCAGCTGTGTTCACAGTCACAGTATAGAGAGGATGGTTCCACGGCCACAGGGGATGTGGCAATGTGGTAAAACGGGGAGGACAGGTAGTTCAACATGAAAGTCTTCCGTCTGCTATTTTCCAAGTGAGTCACCCTCTTTGCCTCTCAGCTCCATCCTCAGTCACGTGGAGATGAACTCCCTACTTCAAGGACAGGACTGTTAGGAATCACACATGAAGGAAATGGTCTTGAAAAAGTTTACATCTTTTGGGAGAATATGAAAACTACACATTTATGCACATACACTGCAGACCCACAGAGACAAAGACAGAAGTACAAGCATAAACACAGATGAACGGGTTTGGGAACAATTTCAAATAGGAACAATGTTGGAGGTCATCGAAAGGACATGACCACAGATTGCGGGACAATCGGGGGCTCCTTATCCCTTCCCCCAATCCCCATTCCTAGAATTCTATGTCTTACTGTTGCCACATTAGCAGCCATTTCAGGGACACAACCTTGGCAGAGCAATGTGTTGTTCAGACCATCTCAATGGTACATATGACTAAGCCCAGTTAAGGACTCTATATAAACTTTTAAGATTCAGGTGGGCAGGTGTGCAGGTCTACCAGTCTTGCGGCTATGGAAGACAAGCCTTGTACCTTTGCTTATTAAACCTGCCACCTACCAATCTGGAGTGGCCTGACTCTTTCTTCAGTCTCTCCCTGCCCTCTGTGTCCAGGGCCCAGTTTCAGATTTCACCCAGGGAACTCCCAAGGTTATAAAGCAACAAATAGAAAGTACAGGATAGTTCTTAAACTCCTGCTTCCTAATTTTAAACCATGACATTTCAGGATGAAATTGTCTAAGCAAGTGATTTCCTTGTTGAACAATGCTATAATAATGTTCTCCTGAAAGCAGAGCAAGGATCATGTTGAAGGCTCCATAGTGTTTTGGATCCAAAATTTGTTCAGATCAATACAACCCTAACAAAAGAATGTTTTCTCTTGAATTCTTATCATCTTTTTTCATAAATGTATTTTATGTGTTATATTGAATGCAAGTTCCTCAAATCCTTTCTGGAACAAGGTAGGACATAAACCAAATAAATTGTTAAAAAAAAAAAAAGGCAGACAGAAATATATCCACCCACCTCATGGGGATTTTTGTGAGGATCTAATGATAATGCACATGGAAGTTCTATATAAGCAACAGTGTGTATCCACAGATATCATTGCAGTTGGTGGTTCTTTCTGGCAATTTTTTTTAATTAGGTATAATTGACATACAATATTATATTAGTTTCAGCTGAACAACATAGTGATTCAACATTTGTATACACTGCGAAATAGTCACCACAGTAAGCCTAGTTACCACTGTTACCACACAAAGTTAATAAAATATTATTGACTATATTCCTTATGCTATACATTATATCCCCATGACTTATTTTATAAGTTTGTATTACAAAAACTTGTATTATAAAAACTCTTAAGTTTGTGCCTCTTGATCCCCTTTACCCATTTCTCCCCCATCCAACCCCCTCTCCTCTGACAACCATCAATCTGTTCTCCATGTCTTTGAGTCTGCGTTTTATTTTTTTTGTTCATTTTGTTGTTTAGATTCCACATATAAGTGAGATCATGTGATATTTGCCTTTCTCTGTCTGAATTATTTTACTTCACATAATACCCTGAAGTTTCATCCACGTCGCTGCAAACAGCAGGATTTCCTTCTTTATGGATTAATATTCCATTGTGTATATATACCACATCTTCTTCATCCATTTATCTATCAGCAAACATTTAGATTGTTTCCATATCTTTGCTGTTGTAAATAATGCTGCAATAAACATAGGGGTGTATATATCTTTTTTAATTAGTGTTTTTCTATTCTTTGGATATATAACTAGAAATGGAATTGCTGGATCGTATGGTAGTTCTTTTTTTAATTTTTTGAGTACCTCTACATTCCCACCAGTAGTGTCTGAGGGTTTCTTTTCTCTACATCCTTTCCAACCCCTGGTATTTCTTATCCTTTTGATACTAGCCATTCTAACAGGCATGAGGTGATATCTCATTGCGGTTTTGATTTTCATGGCCTTGATGATTAGTGATATTGAGCATATTTTCATTGGCCTATGTATGTCTTCTTTGGAAAAATTTCTATTCAGATCTTCTGCCCCCTTTTTTTGGTTTTTGTTATTGAGTTGTATGAGTTCTTATATATTTTAGTGATTAACCCCTTATTGGATATATGATTTGCAAATATCTCCACATTCAGTAGGTTGCTTTTTGCTCTGTAGATGGTTTCCTTCATTGTGCAGAAACTTTTTAGTTTGATGTAGTCCTATTTGTTTATTTTTTGCTTTTATTTTCCTTGCCTTTGGAGTCAGATTCAAAAAATATCACTAAGACTAATGTCAAGGAGCTTACCACCTCTATTTTCTTCTAGGAGTTTTATGGTTTGTAAGTCTTATATTCAAGGCTTTAATTCATTTTGAGTTAATTTCTATATATGGTGTAAGATAGTGGTGCGGCTTTCCTGGCACCATTTATTGAAGAGACTGCCCTTTCCCCATTGTACATTCCTGGTTCCTTTGTCATTAATTAATTGACCATATATGTGTGGGTTTATTTCTGGCCTCTCAACTCTGTTCCCATTGATCTATATATCCATGTTTATGCCAACATCATACTGTTTTGATTACTGTAACTCTGTAGTACAGTTTGACTAGGGAGTATGATACCTCCAGCTTTGTTCTTCTTTCTCAAGATTGTTTTGGTTATTTGGGATATTTTGTGGTTCCACATTAATTTTAGAATTATTTGTTCTACCTCTGTGAAAAATGCTATTAGAATTTTGATAGGAATTACACTGAATTTGTAGATTGCTTTGTGTAGTATGGACATTTTAGCAATATTAATTCTTCCAATCCATGAGCATGGAACATCTTTCCATTTATCTGTGTCTTCAATTTCTTTAATTAATGTCTTACAGTTTTCAGTTAAAAGGCTTTCATCTCTTCAGTTAAATTTATTCCTAGATATTTTATTCTTTTTGATGCAATTGTTGAATGGGATTTTTCTCTTAAGTTTTATTTATTTAAGTAATCTCTATACCCCATTTGTAGTTCAAACTCTTGACCCCCAGATCAAGTGTCACATGCTCTTCAACTGAGCCAACCAGGTGCCCCAGGATTTTTTTTCTTGTTTTCTCATTCTGATACTTTGTTATTAGTGTATAGAAATGCAACAGCATATATGAACTTTGTATCCTGCAACTTTCCGAATTCATTTATTAACAGTTACTGGTAGAATCTTTAGGGTTTTCTATATATAGTATCATGTCATCTTCAAATAGTGACAGTTTTACTTCTTCCTTTCCAATTTGGATGCTTTTATTTCTTTTTCTTGTCTAATTGCTGTGGTTAGGACTTCCGATACTATATAGAATAAAAGTGGGGAGAGTGGGCATCCTTGTCTGGTTCCTGATCTTACAGGAAAAGCTTTTAGCTCTTCACCATTGAGGATGATATTAACTGGGTTTGTCATAGAGGTACATTCCTCCTATACTCAATTTATTGAGAGTTTTTATCATAAATCGATGTTGAATTTTGTCATGTGTTTTTTCTGCTGAGATGATATGATTTTTAGCCTTCATTTTTTTAATGTGGCATATCACATTGATTGATTTGTGGATGTTAAAACATTCTTGCCTCCCTGGAATAAATCCCACTTAATCATGGTGCTTGATCCTTTTAAAGTATTATTGAATTTGGTTTGCTATTATTTTGTTCAGGATTTTTGCATTATATGTTCATCATGGATATTGACCTATAATTTCTTTTTTTGTGGTATCCTTATCTTTATGGTTTTGGTGTCAGGTGATGCTGGCCTTGCAAAGTACATTTGTAAGCATTCCCTCCTCCTTAATTTTTTGGAAGAGTTTGAGAAAGATAGGTATAAATCTTCTTTAAAATGTTTGGTAGAGGGGCACCTGGGTGGCTCAGTCGTTAAGCGTCTGCCTTCGGCTCAGGTCATGATCCCAGCATCCTGGGATCGAGCCCCACATCAGGCTCCCTGCTCCGCAGGAAGCCTGCTTCTCTCTCTCGCGCTCCCCCTGCTTGTGTTTCCTCTCTCGCTGTGTCTCTCCCTGTCAAATAAATAAATAAAAGCTTAAAAAAAACAAAACAAAACAAAACAAAACAAAAAATGTTTGGTAGATGGGGGTGCCTGGGTGGCTCAGATGGTTAAGCGTCTGCCTTCGGCTCAGGTCATGATCCCAGGGTCCTGGGATCGAGTCCCGCATCGGGCTCCCTGCCCCTTGGGGAGCCTGCTTCTCCCTCTGCGTCCCTCTCTCTTTCTCTCTCTCTCTCTGTCTTTCATGAATAAATAAATAAAATCTTTAAAAAAAAAAATGTTTGGTAGATGGGGCACCTGGGTGGCTCAGTCAGTTGAGTGTCTGCCTTTGGCTCAGGTCATGATCCCAGGGTCCTGGGATCAAGCCCCATGTTGGGCTCCCTGCTCAGCAGGGAGTTTGCTTCTCCCTCTCCTTCTGCCCCTCCCCCCACACTTGTGCTCTCTGTCTCTTTCTCAAATAAATAAATAAATCTTTGATAAAATAAAATAAAATAAAATGTTTGATAGAATTCACCAGAGAAGCCATCTCGTTCTGGGCTTTTGTTTGTTGGAAGGTTCTTGATTACTGTTTCAGTCTCCTTGCTGGTCACTGATCTATTCAGATTTTTCTTTTCTTTTTTTTTTTCATGATTCAGTCTTTTTTTTTTTTTTTTTTTTGAGGGACAGAGTGAGCGAGAGAGAGAGAGAGCACATGAGCACGGGCAGAGGGAGAGGGAGAAGCAGACTCCCCTGCTGAGCAGGGAGCCCGACGTGGGGCTCGATCCCAGGACCCTGGGTTCATGACCTGAGCTGAAGGCAGATGCTCAACTGTGCCTGAGCCACCCAGGCACCCCTCATGATTCAGTCTTGAAGGATTGTAAATTTCTAGGAATTTACCCATTTCTTCTAGGTTACTCAATTTGTTCATGTAAAATTGTTCAGAGTGGTCTTTTATGATCCCTTATGTTTCTATAGTATTAGCTGTAACTTCTTTTTCATTTCTGATTTCATTTATTTAAGCTCTTTCTTTCTTGGTGAGTTTAGCTAAAGGTTTGTCCGTTTTGTTTATCTTTCCAGAGAACTAGCTCTTAGTATCACTGATCTTCTCTTTTGTCTTTTTAGTCTCTATTTCACTTATTTCCACTCTGACCTTCATTATTGCCTTCCTTCTACTAACTTTAGCTTTCACTCCTTCTTTTTCCAGTTCCAATTTAGGTGTAAATTGTTTGAGATTTCTCTTATTTCTTGAGGTAGGCCTGTAATCTTATGAACCTCCCTCTTTGAACCACTTTTGCTGTGTCCCATAGATTTTGGTATGCTGTATTTCTGTTTTCATTTATCTCCAGGTAGTTTTTTTTTTTTTTTTTAATTTCTCCTTTGATTTGTTCTATGATCCAGTAGTTGTCAATAACATGTTGTTTAATCTCCACATATTTGTAGTTTTTTGAGTGTTATTCTTATAACTGATTTCTACTTTCATACCATTGTGATCAAAAAGGGTGCTTGATATGATTTCAATTTTCTTGAATTTATTGAGACTTGTTTTGTGGCCTAACATATGATCTATCTTGGAGAATGTTTCACGTACACTTGAGAAGAATGTGTATTCTGTTGTTTTGGGATGGAATGGTCTGTATAAATATATTAAGTCCATCTAGTCTAATGTGCCATTTAAGAGCAGTGTTTCCTTATTGATTTTCTGTCCAGATAACCTATCCATTGATGCAAATGGTACAATTGGTGGTTCTTATCCACGGCTACTTTAGCCTATGCCACCCTTGCCTTCCCCTGTTCCCTGTTGCAGTGAGACCCTTCACTATTGCTACACCACTCTACTACATTTGCCTCTGATAGCTGAGAGGTAGAGACATGCAAGGTAGGAGTTTTAGAAGCATCTGGAATTCTATCTTCTTTTTCTCTGCCTACTTTGAATGAGAAGGGTAGCTATGCACTTCTAAGAAGAAAAAAGAAACCTATATGACTCTGAAGTAATGTAGTTCCCAAAGAGCGAATATGACTTGAGTGATCAGGAAAACCCCCATTTAATGAGCCCAAGGGACAATGTTTAGTGATATCACCAAGGAAGTATCCTGGCATCCATATTTCTTCCTAAGATTCTGATTTTTGTTCATATTCCACTCAAGAAATTAATTTTCCTACTAAGAGTAAACAGTATATTTCTTTTCAAAATGCTATGTGAAAGGGATGCATATGTCTTTATACTGGGGAATGACCTATATGTTTATGGGCCTTGGGCAACTAGGGGAGCCCCAGGTAGTGCAGCCTCCTAAAGTGCTCTCTATCATGTGGCCTGCTCAACAGATTGCCCTACTTCTCTAGTTCCAGGTTTTTACTCCATTCACCCCACCAATGAAAGAAGGTACAATAATGAGGTGCAGAGAATGAGGGACAATGGTTGAAGATGGTCACACCTGGGTTTAACTCTAGGTTCTGCCACTCAGTTCCTGAGTGACCCAGCAATTTCACTTCTCTGACTTTTTGTTCTTCATCTGTAAAATGGGGAGAAGAACTATTGTATAGATTGTGGTTTGCATGAAATATACTATTTATCAAGTGTTCAATTCAGTGTCTGGTACATAGTGCTCAATAAACAACTACTGTTGAAGCTATTGGTTTCTTTTTTGAGCCAATAGCCATAGGCATAACCTGTTTGCTATGATGCAGACAGGGCCAAAGTCAATACAGGAAAATGAAAGGAATGGAGGAACATGAGAAGAGAAAGTAAGCAAGTGCCAACACTGGGAAAAGGCCTCCAGGAACTGCTCTGTCAGTGGGAGCTCTATCACTGATTGTTTGCACTTGTGGGAATTAGATTTCTATCAGGTAATCTAAAGAGGAGTCTGTTGAAGATATATCACCAACTCCTAGCTGCTGGACTCTGTAGATATTGTTCCTTATCCCCGCTAGCTTCCTCCCATTTCATTCTCCTTCCCTCTTGACAATGCCAAGTGTTGCCTGTGCACACATCATGTTCCTCTGTTCCCATCATTTTCTCCTTACCCATCCCCTCCCCAGCAACAACGTGGTATGTCCCCCAAAGCCTTCCCCAGGGAAATCAGGGAGATACAGACTTCCTCTTGTCTAACCCCTCAACATGAACACACAGAAGCTTGGTTAGCCAAGCCATTCTGAATTTTCAGGGTTTACTAGATAACCTGATTCCTCCCAGCAGTGAGGATATCATTGCTGTCAAACTTCGTACACTGCTTTGATTATCCTCATCAATAGGATTCTTGAATTATGAGAGCTCTGAATTAGGGCTCCCAAACCCACTCAGAGTTTATACCACTATGCTGTTTCTCCGTTTATGAGGAGGTGATGGCCATAGCAGTGGTGGAGGCAAGAGAAAAGGCCCAGGGCAAATCTCAGGAGCAACAGGTCCCAAACTCTACTCAGGTTTTCACCATCTCTGACCTAACCTAAAAGTCACCTCATATTTCAAGTCCCTGGAGATCTTCTTCAAGCAATTTCATACCCTATCTACTGTCAGAGGGTGATGTGCCTGGGCTTTAGTCGTCCCAGAGAATGTTGCTGTCCTCTGAGATGGGAAATGGATGTAAAGCCAGAGAAAGAGAGAAAAACAGAGACAGAAAGAGAATGAGAAAGAGGAGAGGAAGAGAGGGGGAGAAGGAGTGAGGGGAAGGCATGATCGAGAGAGCACTCCTCCACAGATCATATTCCAGACTTGATAAATGCTGCTGAGGAGCCTGACCACTCACCTGAATGCTCAGGGTATCAAGAACAGCAGGCTAGAAAGAACCTTCACAACAGACCACATATTGAAGCTCCTTTATCTCACAGGTAAGAATGATGAGGTTCCCGAGAAATTGACTTATCAAGAGTACCCAGTAAAGTGATTAGTGTCAAAGCAAAGACAAAACCCAGTTTGCTGGGGCAAGATGGAAGCTTTTATAAAATTTAAAATCAAGTTTTTGTTTGTTTTCTCTGAGAAGGATGTCTCCTGTGTGTGTGTGTGTGTGTGTGTGTGTGTTTGTGTACACGGTACAGTTTCCCCCCAAATTTCTTTTTTTCCCCCCCAAATTTCTAAGGAATATTTCCAAATTACACAAAGAGAGAGAACCATATAATGCAGCCATACAAATGCATTACCCCAGAAAAACAACTATCAAGATTTTGCCACACTTGCTTCATGAAATCCTTACCTTTATTTTAACTAAAGAATTATGAAAGCATTCTCAGACCTTATATTATTTCACCCCTACATACCCCAGTATGCATCTCTTTTAAAATAAGGATATGTTCTTACATCAATGATTCTCATATTTTTGCTGGGTCCCACCCCCAGAGTTTCTTACTCAGTAGGTATGGGGTGGGGCTGAGAATTTTCATTACTAACATATTCCCAGGTGATGCTATCAATGCTAGTCAAGGCCACACATTTAGAACCATGGCCTTACATACTCATGATGCCATTTTCATACCTAACAAATTTCACAATAATTCCTCAGTATTATCAAATATCTAGTCCGTATTCAATTTTCCTGATTGTCACAAAAACGTCTTTTTATAGATGGCTTATTTTAGTCATATTTCAAGGTCCACCCACTATATTTGGTTGCTAGGTCTCTTACATTTGTTTTATATATTTGCCAGACCAATCAGTCTTCTCTCCCCCCACCCCCAATCTGTCTCTTTTGTTTACTGCCTTATAAACTTCAAAGTTGCTAAGAGACCAGATCTTAATTGTTCTCACCACAAAAAAGAAATGATAATTATATGACATGATAAAGATGTTAGCTAATGCTATGGTGGTAATCATACAGAAACATATAAATGTATCAAACCAACACGTAGTATACCTTAAACTTACACAATGTTATTTGCCAATTGTATTTCAATTAAAAAAATACACAGTACAGTTCCATGTACGGACTTATCTGTTTGCTTGCTCATGGAGTTGCTTAAGTTATCCCTCTGCTCTTCTATATTTCCTGTGAACTGTTAAGTTAGCCCTGGATGTCTCCTTCCCTATAGATTCAGCTCTTCAGCAAGAAGATGGAGCTGCGTGGTAACATCAAGGTTTAAATATTAAACTCAATTCTGGGACACATATTTTCATATGTTTGGAACATACATTTAAAAAATATTACTTTACTGGGGCGCCTGGGTGGCTCAGTTGGTTGGGTGACTGCCTTCAGCTCAGGTCATGATCCTGGAGTGCCAGGATCAAGTCCCGCATCGGGGGGGGGGGGGTCCCTGCTCAGCAGGGAGTCTGCTTCTCCCTCTGACCCTCCCCCCTCTCATGCTCTCTCCCTATCTCATTTTCTCTCAAATCAATAAATAAAATCTTTAAAAAATATATATTACTTTACTTATTTGTAAACCATTTTAAAACAATACATGTCCTTTATACTAAAGCATACATTCCTCAATTGAAGCTTCATGGATCCCTCTTTTTCTCTAAGAAAAGAAAGCAGATTCCTCAGTAAGCCACACACATGGGACCCAGTTCTTGCTCACACTAGTCAGTTCACATACTCAACCCATGTATAATAAAAACCCTATATAAGCTAACATTTATATCAGGAATGTCTGCAACTTGATGACGAAAATGGTTTCGTTTCTAAACAGCCAAGGCTGCTATTTGTAGCTACTGCTGTCTTAGAATCCACCTCTCAGCTCCTAGGATCCCAGCAGAAAAGTCCCCTAGCACACACCAAACAGGAGCCTGCCTCTCAAACAAGCTCTCCAACCATTCTGCAAGTGGCGGGGTGCTGTTCGGATGGTACCTGCGAGCTTAGGAACAACAAAACAAGCTGTTTGGGGATGAAACAGGATCCAACAGATGAAAGTGACAAGAATGAGATAGCAAGGAGGATTCTTACCAAGAATAAACTCCAATTCCTAAAATCTAAAAAAGCATGGATGATATTTAAGTCATTTTGGTAGATTAGACTTTAATCAAAGTGGTTAACAATGGCAAAATGACCTTCTCGGTCATAACAGAGCACTTACCTAATTGACATTTTTTTTTTTAATTCCAAGGATAAATACCCAGAAGCCAGACTGTACTGTGCCAGAGCCCTCCTTCAGCTAATCCCATTTTCCTTCCTGCACCCACACAGGCATGAGATATTGGGAAAGGCATGGACTCCTGAGGGTGAAATGAAATCCCATGCAATTAGCCTAGCACAGTTGGGGACACTGTAACAAATGTTAAATCCCCATGTCTCATTCACTCTCTCTTATGAACCTTATTATTGGCTGTTCTAGGAATCTCTGCCCAGGGAAGGGAGAAAAGAAGAGCTGGGTTCTGGCTGTCAGTGGGTTAATGATGAATAGATTTTTCTAACCTCTTCTCCTGTTGAAATGGAGGAATAGGAGAGCGTGAGAGGACACATTGTAAGCAGAGATCAGGTAAACTGTGTATAGCGGAGAACATTTCCGCGGTCATTTAAAAAAAAAGTTAACTTCGAGTTGAAATAATCAACTCTGAGCAGCAGTAGGGCATTGATCAAAACCTTAATTTTAGGTAAGGATTTTCACAGACAGAAATGAAATGCTTCAGCAATGCAAAGTCATATTTGTTGAACCAGTAAACACTATTGCTAGAGAAAAATTATTTTGTTATTAGCAGTTTTTAATATTCTTATACTCATTAAAAAAAAAACATTGGTACTGGTATAATGCATAACACACCTGGTTAGAAATAATTCTTGTGAAAGCAGCATTCTGTAAGAGTTACTGTTTACTCACTTGTCCTGGGCATCAAGTGAGTAATCTTATTTACGATAATTAGGTAAGGCCTTTTAATCTGTTCTAACATTACCTAGGGCAGGGGCTATTCTTTAAGTTATGACTTTATGGTGACAATAAAAGAATTAATTAACATTGAAGAACTATGTGCAATCCAGTACACATTAACCTAAGCATAAATACATGCAATAAATTGTAAATGATAAATAATACAGTGAGTTTTGATAGAAAGTTCTAGATCTTCTTTATGAAAAGCCAATTGAAAACCCATTGTTATTATGTCTATGAGAACAGTGTCAGTTGAGGTCAAGTCTGGTATGGAATCTTCTTCATTCATTGCGCAGGTACTGTGAATATCCCTTGCTTGGTCCCATGCAGCCTTCACTGGTTTTGGTTGCTCCTTTATATCAGAAACATTATGAATATGGGCAGAAAAATTATCATTTTCTGCTTATGAAATTGATTAAAGTTCCTTTTAAGTACCAAATCTTTATCATGAGAATTTGGAAGGAGGTTTTCTCTCTCCCATATGCTCTATAAAATGTTCACTACTGGATTTATTTATGCCAGTTAGGTGCCGGGGATGAAAAAGAACCTTCTACTAAAGAAATTCACCATCTACTGATTCCAGCTTCTCGAGAATCTGCCCGTTGGTCTTTTCAGAACACTTTTATAGAAATCCAACAACCCTTTTGCAATTCTGTTTCTACAGAGAAGAGTGGTGGGGAAAGGAAGCAGAGTAATTTGTTGTGGAATCAGAAACATACACTCCTATCTTCAATGGCCCATCAAATTATGACCTACTGCTTTGAACGTAACGATCAAAAAGTAAGTTTTTTTTAAACACATACTGCAGGACAGGAGCAGCAAAGTACTTAAGGCTTCAATGAGATCAAGAGGAAAAGTATACGTCAGCACTGAAAAGAACACTTTTACTGGTAGTTGTGTTACCAAATGCTCTGTCACAGCTGCTAACTTAGGAAACAAACAGGTGAGCCCTGGTGTGCTGCTGGGGCCAACTGCCCCGTCCAGGGAACCCTGAGGGGGCTGGACAAAGGTAGGGCATAGCTCCTGAATGGGTGTGCCAACACTATTGCAAGAGATAAAGTCGTCACAAAAGAACACAATAACTCAAGAGACTGGGGTTTGGAAAAGAGAAAGGGAGAGATTTATTTCAGGTGCAGGCAGCCATGGGAGGTGGCAGGCTCAAGCCTTAATAACTGACCTCTTTGCTTGCAAGATAGACATCTAGAGTTTTTTAGAAGTTCAGTGGGGTACATGCAAGAGAGCAGGCAGAAAATACGTGATCATGGGTGGGGACTGGTATGTGTTCAGCCCATGATGATGGGCAGGGAAGGAGATGTATGGGATGTGGTCTTCTAGGCATTCTGTTGCTATCAGGGCTTTTCTGGTCTGGGGGTTGGAATGTTCTGGTCATTGCAAAACATTTTATTAAACGCCTCAAGAAAATGCAATAGGAAGTGAACACAATGGGTTTTAGCTAGAGCATGAGTTAAGCAGTGTTGTCTATTTCTTTCTTTTTCTTTTAAAGATTTTTTTTACCCATTTGAGGTGGGGAGGGGCAGTGGGAGAGGGAGAGAGAATCTTAAGCAGCCTCCCTGCTGAGTAGGGAGTCCAAGGCTGGGCTCTATCCCATGACTATGGCCTGAGCCAAAATCAAGGGTTGGACACTCAATGGACTGAGCCACCCAGGCACTTCTGTCTTGTCTATTTCTGGTTTTAACTATTGGGGTCTATAGTTGAGCTAGAAGGCTCCCTGACACTTGTGGTTGCATTTGGTACACCCTAATGGCATGATTGCACAGTGTGCCTGGCTCTGTGCTTGGCATCTTATTCACTCTTCATAAGAACCCTAGGAAATACATTGTGTTATTCATTTTGGAGAGAAGAGAAAACTGAGGCTAAGGGAGGTTCTGTGACTTGCATTAACCCATAGCAGCAGAATTCAGATTCAAACAGAGGTATGACTACCTGTATTTTCCCACAATGTCCCCTTCAAACCTTACATCCATCCAATCAACTACAGAGAAGCCACATGGTTGGAACAACTAAATAATTGATTTAGTTTCAATAAACCATAGTCTTACCAAGTAAATGAAGGGCAGAAAACACATATATGGAGATGAATGAGTGAGATTCCTGGGAACCTTTCAGAAAAACAAGACAGCATTTTAGTCATAGAACACTTTTCAAAAAAAAGAAGAAAACCTTCTTTGTTAAAAAACACTTCAAGCATCAGTTAACGTTGCAAGACAAGCAAAATCTGGATGAATCCTCTGTTATTACAATTACAGAATCAAAATATTTAGAAGGAAAAGATCCTCAAAGATTTATTGTCCTCAGATTTATTCTAAGTTATTCACTTAACCAAGGAGAAAATAGAAGTCCAAGGACATTACTAATTTTATTTCAATTATCACATAAGATTCTTACACTTAGAATCTTCATCATAATTTGCTTAATTAATGAACAAGTAAATTTTTAATCTATTTTTCAAATCTTTACCTCTTACTCCATATTCATCATGAGCCCAAATAATTATACTGGTCTGGAATGGAGCTGCTCTATCCTCTTGAGTGTAGGTGCTAATGAAAGCTAATTATTAATGGTACAAAGGCCAACAGGCACTTGCTTTCTGGGGAGATTTCAAGGGCTTCAAAGTAAATACCTAAGTAGCTATTGTAACTCGAAGTCCCTGAAAATCCAAGTAAGTTTCTTGCTACCTTCAAATTGGTGGTGGGCACAGTATATGGAGAAAAGGAAAGAACGAAAATTGAAAGTAGGAGATCTGGACTATTCTATCACTAAGTAGTTATAACATATTAGATGGAACCTTACTGTGAAGGCACTGGGCCAAAGGATCCCTCCTAGCTTTAATATTTTATAATCACTGTAGGAGATGACAAATACCAACTAAATCATACGCTCCCCTCTGGAGTTTGTAGAACTGTTGCTGGCTTTTAAAAAAGAGATTAGAAATTTTTCAAATGCCTTGAGGGTATAGGTTCCCAAAGACTTAGATTTCCTGAGGGAGATATTTTATTTTTTTAAATATGTCAACATATTTTATCTCTCTAGGCAAAGTATACTTCTTTCAATTTGTCAGGATTAGAAATAAATCCTGCGGGTACCACTAGGCAGAAGTAGGCTGGAAGAAAAACAATGAAAAACAAAGAAAAACAATACTTACTTTGTCTCCATGAAACTTTCCACCTATGATAAAAAGAGCCAGCTTTCTGCATATCCTCTTTAATTAAATGGAGGGTGAAGACCACATTTAATCTTATGCTCCACTGCAGGTGATGAGTAATTAAAAACTCTTTTCAAAGGTGGAGTTTATCTTGAACTAATTTTAGAGGATGATCAAAAAAGCAAAGAACAAGTGCAGAGCATTTGACTTTTCATCCCTCTGTTTAGAAAGGGTCTGATCTAATGAAGAAGCCACTGGGGCAAGGAACTGGTTCATTCATTCATCCAATATATATTTTCTAGTTAAGTGCCAGGCACTATGATAAATGCCAGAAGCACACAGATAGACAAGATTCCTGCGGTCCAGGGGCTCATCATCTAGTTAATGTCAGAGATTCACATGTAAGCAGAAAATTACAACAATGCCCAGTATTTTAAAATGGAAGAAGCGCAATGTGCTATATGGAATATATAAGGGGACAGTCTTAACTCTGAACAGGAAGGTGAGGAGAACTTCATGGAAAAGATGACTTTGCACTACGTCTTCTTCTTCTTTTTTTTTTTTTAAAGATTTTATTTATTTGAGAGCAAGAATGAGAGAGAGAGAGAGCATGAGAGGGGGGAGGATCAGAGGGAGAAGCAGACTCCCTGCTGAGCAGGGAGCCTGCCCAATGTGGGACTCCATCCCGGGACTCCAGGATCATGACCCGAGCCGAAGGCAGTAGCTTAACCGACTGAGCCATCCAGGCACCCTGACTTTGCACTAGGTCTTGACAGATGAGAAGGACACATGGAAATAGCATGTGCAAAGGCACAGAAGCAGAGAAAGGAAGGGAGAGGGAAGGAAGGAAAAAAAGGAAAGGTATTATAAAAAAATTTTAAATTAATTTCCCCAATCTAATGTGTGTGAACTAGGATCTTATTTTCATTGTCATTTCCCTAATTGCTTGTGAGGTTGAACATATTTTCACACACTCATTCATCAGTCAGACTTTCTCTTAAGCAAAGCGACTATCTTCTTTGCCTATTTTAGTAGGGCAGTTTTGCTTTCCTTTATGAATGTATATGAATTCTTTATCCATGTTAATTCTGTGTTAGTCGTAAGTGCTACAAATATTCTTCCCAGCTTTTCCTATTATTTTAAAAAATGATATCATTTGTCATAGTCAAGTGATTTTATCTTAATTTAAATTTGATGTTATTTTAATATAGACAAACTCACCAATCTTCTTCATGGTTTGTGCTTTTCAGAAACCCTCTCCTAATCCTTCCCTATTTTCTACTAAAAGCTGTAAAGTTTTGCTTTTCATAGTTTAAATCTAAATCCTCGTGAAATAGATTTTGTGCATGAGGTAGTTCTGACTTTATTTTCTCTTTCCATGTGGATAATCAACTGTCCCGGCATCATTTATCGAATAACATATCCTTCCCCAGTCTTTGTAGTGTCAACTGTTGCGGCTAGTATTTCCTGGAAAACAGATGGAGCAGAGAATCCCACGGAGAAGGTTTAGTGGAGAGTGCTTTCTAGAACAATGCTGAGAGAGTGAGGCAGACAGGACCGGGCAGGAGATGCAGCCGCAAACAGAGGCCTCAGCTGATCACACATTGGGTTCTGAAGCCGGGGTGGTCCCTCAGAGTTGTCCTGCACAAGGCGACAGACGGGTCACTGGGTGGGGCTGCCCCTGAGGAGTGGGCAGAGGCTCGGGCAAGGCAGCTCCCTTGGATAAAGGTCAGGCCTGGGGAGCAGCTCAGCTGGAAGCCATCAGCCAGCAACACTCCCAGCAGCTAAGAAAACTAGGGTCTTGACTCAGATAGGGGGATCTGGGTGACCCACAAAGTACCCACTACACGGCCTCTGTCACATGTCCTGTTTCTAATTTTATTAGCTACTATTCCTTTGGACTCCTTTTCCTATGGTATAATTTCCAGATAGGTCTCCTTCCTGTCCCCTGCATGTAATGTAATTTGTCAATGAGCCCTCTTCAAATACATACTTATGACTACACCAAAAACTCCAGATTTGTCAGACTATATGCAGTACAGTGACACATTTTCTGCCTTGATATAAATATCTATTACTAAAGTAGCCTCGCTTTTTGCGTGAATCGGCCACATGACCCAACTAGCTCAGAATCAATATGTCGTCAACTAAAGCTGAAACATAAATCTCTTGGGTCCTTTACTTGTAGGTACGTATTTTAATCTAACTGCAGGATGTTTTCAGTATCCTCTTGACTTCAAGCTTTTTACATTTAGCTTAGGAAGAATTTAACAGGCTTTAATTCTGTCATCTAACACCTCTTTCCATTTCAGTTTTTCTCCGAAGTTGGTTATGCCAACAAGATATTGAAAAGAAAAGATCCAAAGAGGACAGGGGGCAGGGATGAGTCTTGGGACATGCCAGTGATACCTTGCTACAGTTCCACACAAGTCCATTAATCAACTGTTCGCCTGGCTGCAGACCCAGCATGTTTTAATACAGTGCTTTTCTTCCTAGTCGCCTGGGGCAGGAAGCTTCAAGTAATCCTTGACTCTTTTTTCTCTCTCAACTGAAAACCCAATCAGAGTCGTCTAGCTTTGAGTCCACAGTGATTTGGAATCTATCCCTTGTTACCACCAATACCAACATCATCACAGACCTGTTTGATTCTTACCTCTGTTTTGAACTCATCACATTCTCATTCTTGCCAAACCTACTTGCTTTTTGAGGCTGCCATCTGTAATCACGGAAAGAGTGTTATAATTAACCCGTTGTTAAGTGTAGGAGTTGGAAAAGTAGTATCTTACTCCCGGACACATAGCTAGTGACTGACAGTAGCAGGGTATGAATTTGCATTTCCTGATTTCAAGGCAGGGGCTTCTTCCCCAATCCAGCTCAACGAAACGGTTGTGTAAAGAATGGTCTGTTTCACATGAAAAGGAAAAAAAAGCATCAAAAGTCAGGTGAGTTCTGAAAGGGCAGGCTCCATATCTCTGAAAGGAAAACACTGCCCAAAGGACACAAAGAAGTGATTTTGGGGACGCCTGGGTGGCACAGTCAGTTGCGTGTTGGACTCTTGGTTTGAGCTCAGGTCGTGATCTCAGGGTCCTGGGATCCAGCCCTGTGTTGGGCTCCACGGTGAGCGCGGAGTCTACTTGAGTTTCTCTCTCTCTCCCTCGTCCTCTGCCCCTCCTCCCTCTGTGCCCTCTCTCTCTCATAAATAAATAAATAAATAAATAAATAAATAAATTTTAAAAAACTGATCTTTCCCCAATAACAGAGGCTAACATCTGACAAATTCTGCAGCAAAGAGGCAAATGCTTTCTTGACTCAGGCTCTTTGTGAGATTAATCATACATTATCATATGATTTTCCAAGACACTTGCTCTTAAAGGAATTAGAAAGATGATGACAAAATAGTAGTGCTGCTCTTTAGAATAAGGCTGCAGATGTGTGATTGTAATATCTTAATTACTTAGTAGATGGAACCCTGTAACTCCACCAATATTTGCTGAGAACATAAAACTGGTTATAAAAGCTACATCCTGAAAGCTTAATGGATGCTTAAATACAATTTGGAGAAGTAGCCTCTTGGAACACATGGCAGCAGTAGGCGCTTGGCAGGCATTGACAGAATTTGAAGATGTGTGTATTGAGGCCAGAATGGTTAATATTATGATTAATGGTAAAAAAAAAAAGTTGTGATCACAGCAACAAATGTCAAACAGGAAAATATTCAAGAACAGCATTCTGCCTTCCTGTATTAAAGCAATGCCCAAGAATTGGCTGGCAGAAGACTAACAAGAAAACTTTAAAACTTGCTCATGTGTACAAGCATATAGTTCCCTATATCTGATAAGTTCTATAATATTCAAAATCATTACAAAAATGACTAAGTGGAAATTCAATTATTTCTTAAAGATAATTCACCTATATCATTTCCTCTAATAAAATATTTGCACTTAAAAGATTCTGAATTCATTTAACATAGCTATACAATTGTATAATTGTTTACGTTTTCAATCTTGGTTTCCATGAAAGAGGTTAAGCACAGACAGCTCGTCCCCTACCCCCAGAATTTCTGATTCAGTAGATCCAGGGGATGGGGCCTGAAAAACAGCATTTTAGCAAGTCTCTAGTTTTGGCTAATAATGGTGCTTGTCCAGGGGCCACACTTTGAAAACCACTGTTCTGTACCACCCTGACCCTCCCACTGGTTCCTATAATCACGTATCATTTGGTCATTGGTGAATCTTTGTGCACAAAAAATAAAAATTCATTCAACAATTAGTTACTGAGCCAGCATTTATATAACATATGCTGTAACTATATCAGATGTAATACTATATATTAGAGATACAAAGATGAATAGAGCTTAGTATCTGCATCCATGGACTTTATATTCTAGACAGACATGTAAACAAATAGTCATGATACAATATGACGAACATCATGTGTAAAGCTCCCTGAGAGTAGAATGGAAGTGTTCATTCCACAATGAGGGGAATCAAAAGGCTTTATGATGATGGAGATAACACTTAGGACTTTTTAAAAAACTGTTTATTTTGAAATAATTTTAGATTTAGAGAAAAGCTAAAAAATAGAGTTACCCTAAATACCCTAAGCTCAGCTTCCCAACATTACACAGATGACATTTTGCACACACAAGGTTAGGATGGATTTTGAAGGGGGCATAGGAATTTATCAGGGTATCCCCTGTAGAGAAATAATATATGAATAAAACCATTGAGACAGGATATACTAATAACAATATCTAAATATTTTTGGAGAATTAGGTGTTAGACATTGTGCCACACCCTTTAAGTATTTTTATCACGTATTCCTTACAAAAACTGCTAAGTAGTTAATATACTACCTACTATATGGATACTACTATCACTCCCCTTTTGGTGAGGAAATTGAGGTGGGTGCTAATCTTCTAGTAGGTAGCAGAACTGGAATTTGACAATAAAACGTAGCAACTTCGGCACACACATTCTTAACCAGTATAGTATGATTCAGAAATGGAGAAGTCTATTGTGTATTCAGATCAGGTTAGGGATCAGATTAGGGAAAGTTGTAGGGACAGGGTTCTGATAGTGGAAGCAGAAGACAAGACCAGAAAGGGAATGGAAAATGCTAGACAATGGAGGGATACTATGGTAGGCAGAATTCTAAAACAGTCTCCTAGGATGGATGGGGGAAAAAATAAAATAAAATAAATAAAATAAGTCTCCTAGATTCCTGTCCCCTGGAGGACATGCCTAGAATAATCCCTGCTCCTTAGGTAAGGAGGGTAGACCCTAGTGAAGACGATAGCATATCACTTTCATGTTTCAGTTAAGGCTGCACTGGTTTGGGGGCCTCAAATTCTCAGGCCATTTTCCAAGTCTGCCTATTCCTTTCCTGGCCTTGACTTCTGCTTTCACTCTTAGAACCCTGTCCCATAGCCCATTCTTTAAGGATCCTGCTCTGCTAGGTAATAACGGAAGCTTTATGAGGAAATTAACATGACTTAGTTTGTGCGTAGCTTTTGGAAATCAATCACATAGCCTCAGCTTATACTGGTATTATACACAACTATTCCAGCAACAGTGCTTTCTTTTGCACAGAAGGCAAATTTCAATGGTGGGCATCAGGTACCGAGCAAATGGGCCATGCAGGAGCCCCTGAATCACAGCCTATAAGAGTTATAAGCACCTGCCAAGCTGTCTATTTCACCAACATGTTGGGTCATAAAGTATACATTGGTGCAAATAGGCTGGGCTTTGTCCATGCATAACGCAACATGGTTAATCTGTGACCAACAAAACACAGGAAACAGGAAGCTGCCTCTGGTTTCCATTTCAAGTTTGATCACTTGACTACCCCTCAGTGACTGGCTTTGAGAATTAAGTTGAATCTCATTTTAAGATTTAAAAAGGTCTGTTCTGGTAAAATCAATCATGTTGTAAAGTTATTCCAATTAAAAGAACAGTTTCTTTGTTCAAAAAAACATTTGGCTTTGAGGACCCATATTTCATTTAATTTCATTCCTATCCTCTGGGTACATTCAGATTCCTAAGCCTATGCAGAGATTAATAGCTTAAAGCTTGCTTTAAAAATAAAGCATCATGGGGCGCCTGGGTGGCTCAGTCGTTAGGCATCTGCCTTCGGCTCAGGTCATGATCCCAGGGTCCTGGGATCGAGCCCCACATCGGGCTCCCTGCTCTGTGGAAAGCCTGCTTCTCCCTCTCCCACTCCCCCTGCTTGTGTTCCCTCTCTCACTGTGTCTCTCTCTGTCACATAAATAAATAAAATCTTTTTTAAAAAAAATAAAGCATCATCTACCAAAATAATATAATAGTAATCACATAATATGGCATGAAACCATTTTCATTCTGTTTAACATAAGACAAATGGGGAAAATTTGCCCCTGTTACCAGTTTGCAAACCATGTTTTCTCATCATTCACCCACCCATTCACTCACTCATTCATTCATTCATTCAACAAAAACATTCACTGAATACATGCCATGTGTCAGTTACTGAATCTGATTCCAGGTAAGTAATGATGAATGTGACACCATTCCTGTCTTTGGGAGGACTTTTTTTTTTTTTAAATAAAAATAAGGACACATCTGATTCAATTCTGATGTGTTCTATCACAAGCAGAAACAGGCTCCAAATGAAGATGATGAGACACCAAGAGCTCGGCTGGAACAAACCCACTTCACTCTGCTGTACGGCATACCATTTGAAGGAATATTCTGTTTAATACCATTCTGTTTAACTACTCCTAGGCCAATCTGTCACTCCCAGTTACTGCCCCATCACCTGTAAATTGGAGGGCTGTTTTTAATTAAAGTCAACAGCCACAAAAATTTAATTAGGCCAATACATATTGACTATTTTGTGACATACTGTTCAAGAAACTGCAAATCATCCATCCAAAGTATAAGATAGGGCTCTACATCTAAAAGCTTCATGAGGACTCAAGACTGACATACAAAACAATGAGGGAATATTATTAAAATATAAATAGAATAAAATATATTAAAATACAAAGGTATTAAAATTTTAATAATTAAAATTATTATTATAATACATACTAACATAAGAAGATCAAATAATAGAGATCCAAAAAGGACAAAAACATGATATGGAAATCAGAAAAGACAAGATAACTATTAGTTGTAGAAACTAAAAAAGCTTTGTGAAGGAAGATAGGATGTGAGGTGGTTCAGAAATAAGTGGTAAGAAGAAAGGGGACCTTTGTTTTTCTTTTCTTTTGCTATAACATTCTTTAATTTATGATTTCATATTGGAATGACATTAGCATTAGAAATGCAATTCCGATTTCTTTGTTAATTAATGTAAAATTAAAATTCCCCAGATTAAATTTTAAAACTATCAGGTGAACCAGTAGTAAGCTACACTCCATGGAGAGTGCATCAGAGGTATCGTATATGATCCAGTGACACCTTCAAGTTTTCAAAAATGAGGTGGAAAATCCAAAATTAATCCAAAAAAACCAATAAGAGACCATTAAAGATGTAAGTGACTTAGGGGCGCCTGGGTGGCTCAGTTGTTAGGTGTCTGCCTTCGGCTCAGGTCATGATCCCAGGGTCCTGGGATCGAGCCCCGCATCGGGCTCCCTGCTCGGCGGGAAGCCTGCTTCTCCCTCTCCCACTCCCCCTGCTTGTGTTCTCTCTCTCGCTATATCTCTCTTTGTCAAATAAATAAAATCTTAAAAAAAAAAAAAAAAAAGATGTAAGTGACTTAAAAAACAGAAGCAACTGAAAAAACAAGCAAATGTAGAAGCTTTAATTAAGAGCAAATCAAGAAATCTACATAGGATAACTAGCTGTGAATTATTATTTGTAGCCTCACTTCATCACTGGAGAACACCAAAAAGAGTAGATTATTAAAATCATTTCTGCTGGAGCACCTGGGTGGCTCAGTCATTGGGCATCTGCCTTCAGCTCAGGTCATGATCCCAATGTCCTGGGATCAAGCCCCACATGGGGCTCCCTACTCAGTGGGAAGACTGTTTCTCCCTCTCCCTCTTCCCCTACCCCCTGCTTGTTGTGCTCTCTCTTGCTCTCTCTCTCTCTCTCAAATAAATAAAATCTTAAAAAAAATAAAATAAAATCATTTCTGACTCTTTGAGCCAACAATGATGTGTAATTGTAATAAGCTGATGTTTTCTAATGTTTTATGAAGTATTTTCATCGACATCCTTTCATTTGATTCTCAAAAGAACCCTATGGTTTGATATTATTCCTTCCAGTAAATGCAGTCAGGGGAGTAACAACAGGGTGCCAACTCAGGATTTCTCTGGCTCTACCAATTTTGGTGCTCCCCTCGCCCAGTCCACAATTTCTCCTAATCATTCTAGAAATCACACATGCTCACGGATGCAGTCCTACCCATCGTCCCTGCTGTCCCCTCTTGTCTGGCTGCTTCAGCTGCCTCTTGACATGGTTAGAATTGTCACCAGGGCTGCTGCAGCTAACGTGCCAGAGGTGCTGGTCAAGGCACTACTGCTGACGTCCCCCACTTCTCTGTACCTAAGGATGAGCTAAAATCTGGTTCATTCCACCATGCTCCCTGTCTCGCCGTGCTCCAACAGCACCTGGAGTTGGGACTCTTTGTCCACATGTTTGTTACACTCTATTAACGCAGACCCTGCCTTCAATATCTTAATAACATTTTATTTTATTTTATTTTATTTAAATTGTATTTATTTATTTGACACAGAGAGAGACACACAGCGAGAGAGGGAACACAAGCAGGGGAAGTGGGAGAGGGAGAAGCAGGCTTCCCGGGGAGCAGGGAGCCCAATGCAGGGCTCAAGCCCAGGACCCTGAGACGATGATCTGAGCCGAAGGCAGATGCTTAACAATTGAGCCACCCAGGCGCCCCATCTTAAGAACATTTTAGTAAAATTTCTCTTTAAATTTTCACATGGCTTATTTGGTGCAGTTCCCTCTCCCTATGACCCAGGTGTGAGTCCAGGGGGCGGGGTCAGCAGAGAATCTGGAGGAGGAGAGATAGAGATACGCTAGTGTCAGTGTTGTCCCTCCCCCTGGCCCCTCTCATGAGCCTCAAATCCTGCTTTCCTTCGGATGAGCCCCGCCTGTGACCATCCTTGGAGCTCTCAAGCAAAAGTCTCTTGACAGCTCTAACCATCTAATTATCCAGACAAGCCTAGACCTATGTCTGAATCCTAGGGAGACCACGCTTAGGCTCAAGCTGCACATGTTATTTACTCCCTCCGTAATTCCTCGGGGCTAACCTGGAAACCAACAGCTTTAATCAACTACAAGAGTATTTTTGGGTTCTCCCTCCAAATGCAAAATTCAACCTCAAAACTTTAACTTGGATTTGAAATGAACAAGCAAAAAATCTGTATCATAAGATTTTAGGAAAAATATGTGACACCTGGATGATCCAACTTACTGCCTTTTCCTGGATAAAATTGTGTTACATGAATCACAAAAATCTGAATCTCAAGTTCTAAAGCCTCCCACTCACTTGCTTAGCATGAAGTCCAGTTTTTTCTCAGGTTCTTCCTCCCCAGCTCTGTCCTCCCGGGGTCCCACAAGGTTTCCGTGCTCAGAGGCCTGGCTGCCATCGACACCCTCTGCTCTGTTGCTCTATCACTCTGTGCCCTTGGGTTCCTAACAACCTCTATCCTAGACTACTGAAGCTGGCTCGCTAAGAAAGTTCCTGCCTCTCCACATGCATCCCAATGTTCATAGCAGCAATGTCCACAATGGCCAAACTGTGGAAGGAGCTGAGATGTCCATCAACAGATGAATGGATAAAGAAGATGTGGTTCATATATGTAATGGAATACTATCCAGCCATCAGAAAGAATGAAATCTTACCATTTGCATCGACATGGATGGAACTGGAGGGTGTTATGCTGAGTGAAATAAGTCAAGCAGAGAAAGACAATTATACAGTTTCACTCATATGTGGAACATAAGAAACAACAGAGAGGATCATAGGGGAAGGGAGGGAAAACTGATTGGGAAGAAATCAGAGAGGGAGATAAACCCTGAGAGACTCTTAACTCTAGGAAACAAACTGAGGGTTGCTGGAGGGGAGGTGGGTGGGGGGATGGGGTAACTGGGTGATGGGCATTAAGGAGGGCATGTAATGTGATGAGCAGTGGGTGTTTTATACAACTGATGAATTATTGAACTCTACATCTGAAACTAATGATGTACTATATGTTGGCTAATTGAATTTAAATTTAAAAAAAGAAAGAAAGAGGCGTGCCTGGGTGGCTCAGTCGTTGAGTGTCTGCCTTTGGCTCAGGTCATGATCCCAGGATCCTTGGATTGAGCCCCACATCGGGCTCCCTGTTCAGTGAGAAGCCTGCTTCTCCCTCTCCCACTCCCCCTACTTGTGTTCCCTCTCTCACTGTCAAATAAATAAATAAAATCTAAAAGGAAGAAAGGAAGAAAGGAAGGAAGGAAGGAAGGAAGGAAGGAAGGAAGGAAGGAAGGAAGGGGGGAAGGAAGGGAAGTTCCTGCCTCTCTTGAACAGCTCCTCTATACTGTAAGACTCTCGGGCTTCTGATGACAAAGTTTTTCCTTCCCTTCATGCCAGAGCCCCTTCCCCGTAGTGTCCGGGGCACTCATAGGAAGATGAGGAAACATCTGTGCACAGACTTTTGGCCCAGACTTATTCCCTTCATGATACTTCTCCTACCACTGTCCATCATTCTTCCCTATTGTTCAACATCCTTTAAGGACCCCAGAGTCCTTCTACATCCTATACACACCTGAAACCCAATTCTATTTTTTTTTTTAAGATTTATTTATTTATTTGTCAGAGAGAGAGAGAGCACGTGCACACAAACAGGGGGAGTGGCAGGCAGAGGGAGAAGCAGGCTTCCCACCGAGCAAGGAGCCCAACATGGAACTTGATCCCAGGACCCTGGGATCATGACCTGAGGCAAAGGCAGACGATTAACCGACTGAGCCACCCAGGCGCTCCCTGAATCCCAATTCTAACCTAGTTTCAAGGTCTTTCCTATAAGCTCTGGGCCATCTAGAAAGCATCTGGTTCAATGTACTGGAACAATCCATGACTGTGGAAAAAACTCCTAGGGCCTCCTGTTAAGAGTCCAGAAACTCTATAACATGCCCTGGCAGGGGGCTGAGCTATGTGGGCACACAGAGAAACTCTAGGGGGATGGTATGGCCTAATATCACAGCCCAGAGGCCCCCCAAATTTACTAAGTAACATGGGTTGATTTGTGTTTAAGAACTATCTAACAGGAATTATGGTCCTTGTAAGTGATCAGAAAGTAGATAAAATAAAATAAGAAGTAGCAAACATTTCCCTGATGAAAGCTATCAAGAGGAAGAAAGTAGGCCCAGGGCTTATCTACTGTTTCCAAAAAGCAACCTCTCCCAGAAGAATCCATGAGGAATAAAACAAAACGTGTGCCTTCAAAATCAGTACTTTGCTTTATCAATTTGATAAAATGATAGAATGACCACATTAAAAGCTTATTTTTTTATGCCCCAACCAATAATGCTATGAGGCAGAAGGTGAAAAAATATGTATCTATTTATTTAAAAAATTGTTTTCTCTTTGAGATTTTTCAGCAGCTATGACTTGTAATCACAGTGTTACTTCTGTTATTTCTATATATCTTTAGAATTACTTTAGACCAATGTGTGTAACCTGGGATTGCAGATTGCCACCCTCACTTAAAATCTTGGGCTCCGAACCCAAGAATAGAAAAGAAACAAGTGAAAAACAATTCAATTGAAGGTGTGATCCTCAAAGCACAATTGGATATTGATCTGGGAAAAAATTCACATACATAGAGCTGGCTCCGGATTTGAAAACATCAGATTTTGGTCACGATCTTGGCTTTTGAAATGTATTATCTTTTGAAAAACGGAATTTGAATGCGAGAAACACCCATCATTTATTCTACATGGAAACTGACTTCAAAATACAAATTGTTCATTGGTAGAAAATCTATTTCATATTTCATATGCTAATTAGCTATTCTTATTTTGCAGTGATTGAGAAAGATATTTTTAAATTCTTTTTGTGTTTTTCACAAAAAGCAACTGAACACAATGTGATAGCAATCACAGTTAAATAGAAGAGCTTTGTTTTTAAAAACCAGCTAATTTTTTCTAAATCCGTGGAATGAAAACTGTATCGCAAGATCTTCCAATTCTTTTACTTCCTCTGTTTTTGAACTTTTAACAATAAGAGACAGTCAATCCACTTAAATTTAAAGGCATAAAGGTCACATGACAAAGAAATGAAAGGGTGCAATTATCGTTTATTACCAAGACAACCACTGTTCTGTAGCAAAACAGCCACCATACATTCTTCTTTGCCTTGTTGCTCATTTAACATACCATTCTGTCTTCCTACATTTCTTGGTTTTCCCCCTATCTGCTTCATCTTGTCTTCCATTTGCCCCTCCAGATCCACTCTCCACCATTCTCCACCCTGCCCTTGGCCCTGGAAGGCCAACCTTGAAGACCACATCTGCCGGCTTCCTTACAACCCTGTGGTTGGTTCAGTTAGAGGTTTCCAGGCAGAAGATCAAAGGAGAGAGAGGCCAGGATCTTCAGTCCCACAAGCTCGGCCACAGGCCACCGGCCACCACTCTGCCATGTGGCCCTCTCCGTGAAGCTCACCTGTCTGGATTCCAGTGACCACTGCTTCCCCTGTTCCTTCAGGCTGAGGGGTGTCTATTCTCTGTCAGGACCTTGTCTACCAGGAGCCTTTATAAAGCTCCTTCTCTTGGTTTCTGGTTAATGGTCTATCCTCACCCAAGCCTCCCTGCCTGACTAGTTCTCTCTGGGCTCTGCTTTCCCAGCTCTCTAGCAAACTGCATTTCCCTGCCTAACAGTACAGTCTCAGAGCCGAGCTTCTCACCCTGTTAAAGGACATGGGGAAAATACAGGAAAGTGCAGTTTAACTGTAATCCCACCACACACACTAAACGCTCTAGGTGCCTTGTTTTTTTACTTAAAAAGTCATTAAATCACTCATTAAAAGGAGGTGGGGATATGGATGAAATAGGTGAAGGGGATTAAGAGACACAAACTTCCAGTGACAACATAAATAAGCATGGGGATAAAAAGTACAGCATAGGGGATATGGCCAATAATACTATAATAATGTTGTAGGGCAGTGGATGGTAACTTACTTATCCTGGTGAGCAGTGCATAATGTCTAGAATTGTCAAATCACTGTGTTATACACCTGAAACTAATATAACATTTATGTCAACTATACTTCAATAAATAAGGGATAACCATTAAAAAAAAGTAGTTAAATCCCTCTTAAAAATCATAAAAGTGACACATTTACTGCAACCAGTGACATATTATAAAAATATATAAAGAGAAGAAGTTAACGCTCTTCCCCAGTGCTTCTGGATTCTTCCCCTTCACCCCATTCCCCACCTTCACCCTGCTTTGCCCACAGATAAAGAATGTGAACAGACTGGACAGTCTTTTTCTACACCTGTCTCCATGATATTCAAGCCCATACCAAACATACATATACTCATATATGAAGAGGGGTGATACCTGTCTCGCAAAAACTGCAAGCATGCTATCCATCACCTTGCCACTTGCTAGGTACAGATCTAGTTCAATACTTTGAACGGCCTCATAGTATTATACAGTAGAAATGTACTATAATTTATTTAACCATTTCTCCACTGATGGACATCCGAATTTTTTCAGCTATTTTTGCCACTAGAAACAATGCTACAGTAAACACTGCAGGGTTGCTAGGTCAAAGTTACATATAGTTTCAATCGCCACCCCCTTACTTTCTTAAAAGTATATGGCAATGTATTTCTTAATTTAATTCTTACATTTGTTTTATATGGGATTGATATGGTTTATGCAATTGTTGAATCTTATTTTCTCTCTTAACAGGAATTACAGAGAATTTTCTTTTTTTTTTTAAAGATTTTATTTATTTATGTGACAGAGAGAGACACAGCGAGAGAGGGAACACAAGCAGGGGGAGTGGGAGAGGGAGAAGCAGGCTTCCCGCGGAGCAGGGAGCCCAATGCGGGGCTCGATTCTAGGACCCTGGGATCATGAACTGAGCCGAAGGCAGATGCTTAACCGACCGAGCCACCCAGGCGTCCTGACCACATATTTTTTAAGTAGGCTCCACACCCAAGGTGGGGCTTGAACTCATGACCCTGAGATCAAGAGCACATGCTCTACTGACTGAGCCACCCAGGCATCCCTACAGAGAACTTTCTATGTACTATATACTTTCTGTAGTAATCTTAAATGGTTGCATATGTCCATTAATGCTATGAAGTTCCTTTAAATTTTTACTGGACTTGTATCAAACCTCAGTATTACTGTAGGAAGAACTTCTATCCACTCCCTGTAATATATGCTCAGAGGAATGAAAGTTTTGACAGTTGCATCAGATATTAAAAAAACCGATTCCAAGTGTGCGTCTCAACTCTTAATCGGTTGACATGAACTACATCTTCTGATGGCCCTTCCAATTGATCAAGTGACTCATAATATCAAGAAGAACTATGCCTGGGGCATCTGCTTCCACCACCGCCTCAGTGACTTCAATCAGAGGACAAAGATCATGAGATTGCTGAGGAGCACACAGAAACACTGGGCATTTTCCTAAGTTTGGTGAGCCAGATTCCATGTGATTCTTCTGGCATTAAAAGGGTCTATTTCAGATCAAAGGTAAAAAGAAAGCCATCAAAACAGGAAAGAATCTCAGCCCCGAGGACATCGCTGTGCAGGTTTGCACCACCAGAGTCCCTTGGTCTGAGAAAATACCACATTCCACAAAGGCTTGGGAACATTCTACAGTAGTTTCCATCCCCAAATAAAATACTATAAAACCAATTCCAAAGGCGGGGGGAGAAGATGGTGTGGGCTGGGGGGGGGGGGGGGGGGGGGGGGGCGTGGGCATGAGAAGACAAATCTGTCCATCATTCACTGTTAGTATATTCTCTGTTTGATCATATCACCATCAGACAAGAAATTCCTTTGTGTAGCCCTTGGAATGAAGAGTTAAGAAAATTTCAAAGCCAATAGGAGGTGGACCAATAGCCTCTATGATACCTTTATGCTATTTCCTGGGCGGATGGATGGTTAATACTGGCTTTAACTCTTTGTCCTGTGAGAAGGAGAAGTGGATTTCATTCTTTCCTGGGAATTACTACACACCCATAACACTAAAGAGTCTTCCAACTGGAAACAGATCTGATTACTTTTGCCAGACTTAATCTCTTACTTGAGCAGTTAATGAGAGCTTTCAATAATCTTAATCACATCACTTCAATAAAATACCTCGATGTTATTTCCACAGGAAATAAATGTCCACAGATCATAAACCCAACCTGGTTGATAGCTAACATGGGAGAGAGGTGGGAGTTGGATCCAGATAAAGGGCCACTGTGCAGTGATAGTCAATGAATTATGCCCCTCTACCCCCTCCACCCACCATCAGGGCTGCTGGGGACTCTCTGAGGCCTCTGCCGGGAAGGGGTGAGAAGGGAAATGAAGTGAAAGACAGGCAGCTAGAAGCACGAAAATTCTCCCATACATATGGACCCACCAGTGGCAGGAAGTCCCTGAAGGATCCGGAATATGAAGAGAACTCATGACCACGGAAAAGGGGAAGAAGGGGGGAAAAGAACACAGGAACACAGGATATAAAAATCAAGACCCACTATCTGAAGAACTCCCTCCCTTTATGCTTTTCAGAGGGACAGTAACAAGAGACAATGTTTGGATGTTCTGGAGGAAGGTACCAGCAACAGAGAAGTCACCCACACCAGAAGAAAAAGTCTCTCCCACTCCTTTTCTCCTCCTTTCCAATTCCTTCTTTTATAAGGTTAGAAGCACACTATCATGATTCTAAGGACTGGCTCCTGAAAGTGCTATGCAGGGCTGGGCCCAAAGGAAGGGGAATGGTTCTGAGCAATTATGTGGAGAGGCCAAGGTAGACTGTGACCACCCACTGAACTTACTACTCGGTGGGCTCATGGTCAGTCACCATAGAAACTGAATGTCCTCTGTGTGCCTGCCTTGACCCAGATACAATGGAGCTTTTATAATATTTTTTATATAGAAAAAGGGCAGGGTGCCTAGGTGGCTCAGTTGATTAAGCGACCGCTTCCAGCTCAGGTCATGATCCTGGAGTCCCGGGATCGAGTCCCGCATCGGGCTCCCTGCTCATCGGGGAGTCTGCTTCTCCCTTTGACCCTCTCCCCTCTCTCTCTCTCTCTCTCTCTCTCAGTCTCTCTCTTAAATAAATAAAATATTAAAAAAAAAAGAAAAAGGGCAACAAAATAAAAAGATAATTTTAAATCAGGAAAAAAACAAGATTTACTGAAGCTCAATGTATTTAATGCCCAGTTTCTGGATGAGGGACACGCACAATCCCAGAAGTTAGTGTGGTTTCTAAAAAAGAACCTTTAGAGTTGAAGCAGCTATTCCACGCCTGAGCCTCCAGAAGTCTCTCATCTAATAACTGCACAGACCTCCCTTTCCAAGAATTCCAATGGCTCCATCATCCATGAGGAGAAAGAATTTTCATCACTAGGGTTCTATGATACATGAAACAAAAGCTGTAATTCTCTGACTTTCCTGGTGAAGCAGATTGGTTATATCATGAAAGTAGCAAGTCTTCTCAAACTAAGATCAATATATTGCAAAAATAAGATCAAAAGTATTTACCACATTTTTAAAGAACCACGCCTGGATCAATGATTTAGAGAAATTTTAAAAATGTCAAGAGTCAAAATGAACAGAAAGCTGTTGAAATTCCTCTTTACTAGGTAGAGATTTTTATCTCAGAAATTGAGCATGATGTTTTGTCTAATCTTTAAGAGACTGTATATCATATTACGACCCATTCCCTAGACAAGGCGTTGACCACATGCTGTGGGAGTTACCCCAGAAAAGAATCGGTCCCCTGCATAGTGGCATACGAAACCCTGAGCCCCTGGCACATTGGCCTGGAAAATGTAAGGAATATCGGAGTGGCACCTTTTATACATTACCTTTTTTGGTCTTATTGAATCCACTTTTAGAACCCCCAAATTATTTCCACATAAAATTTTATATCACATTAAACATATAAGCCAAATTGGCTCTTGAGCACCCATAAGTAAAACATGACAGTAAAACAGACCATAAATAAAACAGAATAAACATTACTTCATGCTCATTTGGAAAATAGTCCAAAAAAAGAAAGAAAATCTGAATCGAGTTTCTTCAAGTGAGACTGAGTTCATCCCTCTTCTAGTAAAAAAATAAAGTTCTTGCCATAAAGTAATGACGCTTATAAAAGTGATTATTAAAAAACAAAAATGAAAAACCTCTTACAACAGACAGATGAGCAAAGACACATGGGGCTTTTGCTCTTCTGCTTAGAGAACCCCAACGAACCCGAGCTACTCCAGCAGCATGAACAGCAGAATTTAGGTCAAGGGGCCAATTACCCAGTGTTAGCATCAAAGGCAGAAACAAGTTGCTACTTCTTTCTGCTCATTCCTGTTTCCTTTGAAAATCCTAAGTTAAGCAACCACGGAGGCAGCTTTAGAGTATGCCAAAGTAAAGTATTTTTTTTTTTTTTTTTAAAGATTTTATTTATTTATTTGACAGAGAGAGACATAGCGAGAGAGGGAACACAAGCAGGGGGAGTAGGAGAGGGAGAAGCAGGCTTCCCCGCGGAGCAGGGAGCCCGATGTGGGGCTCGATCCCAGGGTCCTGGGATCACGACCTGAGCCGAAGGCAGACGCTTAACGACTGAGCCACCCAGGCGCCCCTGCCAAAGTAAAGTATTTTTAAAAGACATTTACCAAGCATTGCTTCTGGAAGCAACTACACCCCTGACCCTATAAGTCAGCACCAGCCTCACCATTGCCACACTCCCCTACACCACTCCCAGTTTTCTTGCTACAGAGTGAATTGACTAACAGGCCCAGGAATTTGGGGTTCTTTGTTCAGGAGCCAGTCTCTGAACAGCACAAGCAGATTAGTGTTTGTGAGCTGCCCAAGCACAGATGTAAAGTATCTTATACAGGGACTTACCTGGAGGTGACTGGTACTGGGGCCGAGCTGCGGTCTTTCCAGGCCCCAGGCTCTTTTCCAAAGGTTCCCCAGGCACCAACCGAGGTTGGCCTGCTCCAAGGGAGGTCGAGCTGGCTCCTTTGGTCTCCGTGACCTTTGCAGAGGGTGGTGGCTCCAAGGTGTCAGCAGAGGGGGACCCAGAGAAAGTACTGCTCTTTCGGCCAAGAGAGTCATCAGGAGCCACTTCCCACTCACCAGGCAGTGAAGGGAGCTGCAGGGCCCTGTGATGCTGCTCAGGGCCTGGGAGCCTTGGAGAGAGAGGCGAGGGAACAGGTGCCATCCGTTTGTGTGTGCTGGACTGGGAGGCTGAATTATTCAGTAGCATGCTGAGGGCTGCTGGTGCTGGGGGGGACGGCTTCTTCTCATGGCCTCTGGGCTGTGACCAGTCAGGGCCTCCGCTGTGGGGCAGACCCAGAAACGAGGTTTTGTGATCCCTCAGAGGCAGCCCGGTCTTCCTCTTGCCTCTGGCTGCTGGGAGGGCATGGGGGGCTGGTGTGCTTGGGGGGAAGCCCAGCCTTTTCCCCTCAGTGGCTTCATCTAACTTCTCACTCTCTATCACCTTCAGCAGGACCTTGTTCACAGCCCCCTCGGCACTGGCTGGCGTGCGTTCCCTGTCCGACAGCTGCCACGACCTGTCCCCTTGCTGTTCCTGGCCCTGCCACCTGGACCCATGAGTCCCAGCCTCGGCTCCTGGGAGGGTGAGCCAGTCTGCTCTGGGTATAAACTCAGCTCGGGCTGCCGGGCAAATGGCAATGCTTTCCTCACCTTCGGGATGCGTTCTAACTACTCTTTGCACCTGAGTAGACAGATCCTGGACTTTGGCCACCACTTTGGAAATAGGCTTCTTCCTGCATGTACGCTCAGTAGACTTCTCGCTCTGGCCCCTCTCTGCCTCTGGATGCTTCTCAGAGTCCTCATGACTTCCAGATAAACCTGTCTGCGGGCGCACCAGCCTGTGAGGGCCCCTCTCCGGCATGCCAGCATCATCATCTCCTGGCTCTTTGGTGCTGCAGTGAGGGGGCGGCTCTCCTCTTCCAAGCCCGGGGTCCTCACAAGCCCCCCTGAATCTCCCAAAGCTGCGGCTCGTATCCAGTGTCCTGGGGAGCTCTGGGGGGCAGCTCTCTCTCCACTGTAGGGAAGAAATAAATGCCCCACTTGGAAACGAGCTGCCTCTCTCCTCTAGAAGCCAAAGATTAGGCCTTGTTCGAGAAAGAGGAAGAGATTTGCTGGAACAGATCTGGTCCTTCCCCATCTGAGGAGCCGACTGCTGGCCCCCACGCCCTTTTCTTCTTGTCCTCTTCTGTGGAAGCACCTCAAAGCTCCCCCTCCTTCCTCCAAACCTCCGAGGCTTTCTGTTCCCATGGGCACTCCTCTTATTGAGACAGCCCACGGGGGGCTCCCCTAGCCAGTCACCAGCACTCTGGAAACAGTCGTCCTCAAGGGCCAGGCTCACGGACAGCTCCGGCAGCTTCCCCTCCTGGTTCCCCATCGTAATCCCCAGGATGTGGTCTGAACTCAGCAGATTGGCCAGAAGTTTCTCCCTCTCTGCTGTGAGTTTGTACAGCTCAGTTAAAATGTCTTTTGTGGGAGTTTGCTTGAAAAATATGTCGCCTGGATGTTCATTTGGCTGCAGGCTGAGGTTGATGACGTCTGACCCCTCCCTGACTTGGTAGCAGTTATGAAACCCTTTATTGGATCTGTCTAGAGTTACAGTGCCCTTGTATGAAAATCCTCTGACTTCCCCCCTTGGAAGATAGAAGCTGATGTAGCAGACTTCAGTAATAGGCTTACGCAATTGGAGGGTGCAGTGAGTGCCTTCCATTATGCCTACCTAATTATTCATGCCTTGGAGATGCTGGTCTGTGGTCAGGCTTCCCAGGCTCCGGTGGTGGGGCATGTGATGATGGCTAGGCAGGGAAAGCAGCTGACAGTCATCTCTAGCAACAAGACCGCCTGGTAGAAGAAGAGGGGAAGAAAGCAGCTTGTCTAACTGAGTGCATAAATCACACACCAACATAAATGAAATCATAGCAATGACTTATCCTTTCTCTCTGCCTGATCTCAACCAACTCAACTCACACCAACCAGAGGCTGATTGCAACCACTTCCCCAGTCCCATCCCCCCCACCAGACCGGAGATTTTCTACAGCTGAGAGATGGCAGAGTGCTCTATTTTAGCCCCAAGACAAAAGCTCCTTTTCCCCCACAAGGGAACTCACCATATACCCTAGAGCAGGTCTGTCAACTTCTCTAGGCTTCAGTTTATGTTTTTCTATTAAACACAGCTAATACATCTCTCAGAAATCCCGAAGAAAGGGGACTTTGGGATCCTTAGAAAACATAGCCATTTTAATAACTCATGTTTGGAATATTACTTTGCAAAAACGAGTGAGCTTTTTTACTCTTCAAAAAGCACCTTCTAAGATTTGAGATTAATTTTCTATTTAACTTAAAGCAGTCTTGGGAAAAGGTATTAGGTCATAAATTTGGAGCCTTTTCTGAATACAACTCATATATTCTGCCAAAAGAGCTAAAAGTGAAAAATTTTAAGTTTGAAATTTAAATAAATAATTCAGGACTCTTAGTCAAGGTTGTTTGGGTTTTTTTCTTTTTTTTCTCCCCTACTTCTTGCCTATTTAAGGCCAAATGGAATGGCAAAGAAAAAGTAAATATCTACAAGCCACTGTTGGCCCTGTGCGGATTTTCCACGTCTTTACCAATGAAGCAGCTGAAATGTCACATAAGCAGTGAAGGTGGCTGTGTTTCTCTCCTAAGATTTGAGGAATCCTAGGCATGTCTTTGTGGCTAACATCCCCCTCTCCCCCAGACCAAGCATGGAGCTTAAAATTCTATGTTATGACACTTCATTTCTTAAATTATAGCATTTCCCAATCTTCAAGACTTCCATGCCTAAAAGAAAATCCCCTTGGGAAGGGTAACGCAATAACCATTTACTAACCATTTATATCTTCGGTGAATTATTTTCCTCAGGTATTTTATAACTGGTTCTAAATAATAAAAAGCTACATAAAAGTACATCTTGAGTGGCAGAAGAGAGAAAGGAGGAAGAGTTTTGTAATAGAAACTCCTTGAGGAAGACAGATAAAAGGTGATAAAAATGAAGATTAAAAAAAAAATACATACATCTGCTGGTCAACCCACAAGTGCCAGGAGGACTCAGAGTTCTCAGAGAAAGGGAAAGTAGAATGCCATTTTAAAGTGTTAAGAGAAAAGATGTGTTAACCCAGAATTTTATATCCAGTGAAATATTCTTCAAAAATGATGGTGAAATAAAGTCATTCTCAGATGAAGAAAGAGAATTATTGCCAGCAGACCTGCTCTAAAAGATATGCTAAAGGAAGCTCTTCAGAGACAAGGAAAAAAGAAACTTGTAACATCAAGAATGAAGAAAAAGCAACAGAAATGGTAATGTCTGTGTAAACACAGTATTATTCCTCTCTTGAGTTCTTTGAAAGATGTTTCACAGTTGAAAACAAAACAAAACAAAATAACATTGTTTGGTGGGGTTGCAATGTATGTACATATAATATACATGACAGCTACAACATTAAGAGGGTGGGAAAAGAGACCCATATGGTGGTAAAGTATAACAGAAATTTAATTCTGGCTACACTGTAAAGAGTAAGACATGCATATTTAATCCCTAGGGCAAAGACTAAAAGAGATATAATGAAAAATACAATTGATATATTAAAATGGAAGAATTAAAAAAAATTCAAATAACTCAAAAGAAAACAAGAAAGGGGAAATGAAAGAGAGAAACCAAAAAATAGACTCAACAAACACAAGTAAATAATAAAATGGGAAACCTAAAGCTAAACATATAAGTAATTACATTAAATGTAAATGGCCTACACACACCATTAAAAAACAAAGATTGTCAGACATGTCTAATATGCAGTTAAATGCATATTAGTTAAATATGACTTGGATGAGGTTACTCAAGAAGAGTACACAGACCAAAAAAAGCAAAGGTTGTAGTAGAGTCCTGGGAACACATATATCTAAGAGATAAATGGAGGGAAAAGAGACTTTAATCAAGGCTGAAAAAGAATGTGCATTAAGATAATTCTCCACATTTTATAGCTAAAGAAATTAAGATTCAGTGATCTAACTTCTTACTATGCTTTTAGTATAGGTCTGTAAACCCTAGCCCTAATATCATTCAATCAGTGCTGCCAAAATGAGACCAGAACCCATGTCTCAGAAACTAGTGTTAGATTAAATTGGAGGGCTTCCATAATATAAGCAAGCCTTTCATCCTCCCTTCCCTGACAATAACTGGAGTCACACACCCAGTTATATCTTTAAATTCTTAGCTCCAGCCTTATCCATCATCTCTTCTTAAATACGTGTTGCATTTTCTCTCTATTGATACATTTTCTTTTGCAGAGGAATAGTGTAAAAATAGTGAAAGTCATAACCATGGTATTGTACCATGTTGAAGACCTTTCGACTTGGGATCAAGTAATAGGGTGTAGAAGGTAAAAGCAATGACCTTGGGGTTGTAGATCTCAACATTGGCCATGTAGTTTGTGGCAGGCTACATGGCAAAAATAAGTCCCTACCAATTATAAAAGAAAAATATCCCATTCTTGGAATCCTAAAATTTAAAAAAATATTGCAAAGTTTTACCTTGCTTTCAAGATAAAATACTCTTCTACCACTTTTGGGGGGTCCAAATCCAGGTGCAAAATGGCTTCTTTGTGCCACGTGTTCATAATTTCTGAGTTTCTAATGATCATGTAAGCAAATAGGGAAGATATTCCTAGCGCCTCTCTCTCTCTCGGCCTTATCATTTAACAAAAAATTTAAGCAAAAGGCATTATCTGCAATGAAAGGTAGGGATTGAGAAGTGAATTGTTTTAAAGTGGAGTTGCTTGAAAACAACAAATTTCTCCCCTGAATGCACAAGAGCACAGGTATTGATATATCAGTGGCACAAAGATAATCTAACTTGCCTGAATTTCGCATCCAGAGGGCATCTTAGAGAAAATTTATGGAGGCAAAAAATTATTTCATATTTTCTGGTCTTAGGATGAGTTTCAGAATTAGCTTTGCTATAATTTTGAACATCCAAAGTCCAAATAATTTAAGACAAAGAACATGAACAAATCTTTTTCAAACACTCTCATTTCCCCATTCTCTTCCATAGTCTGAAATTATTTTTATCAAAATTGTTATGCACATCCTCCACTATCATCAATGAATACTTACAGAGCTGCCTCTGAAGCATAGAACTATCCACACTTTTTCCCAATCTCTCTCTCTCAACCAAAGAAAAGTCTCTTCAGGATTCAGCTATCAGCCTAGCATCCCTGCCAGTGTCAGTATCTGGATAAAATGCCCCTCATGTATTTTCTTCTTTCCTTTGTGAAATGAGAAATTTAATCTCTAAGTTTCTAATTCATTACCTCAAAATATTACTTGGTGACACCTACTAGCTAGCCAAAGAACTACAAAACTCCTCCTCTTTGAAGAAAAACATATGCCCTGAGTAAAGGAACTTCAACCTCAGCACTCTAGTGGGCACCACGCGTCACAGGCAGTCTTCTGAGCAGGGCAAACACTTCTCTTCAACAATCCATTAGCAAGTCAGAGTGCAGTGCTGAATCATCACACATATTTTCCCTCTGAGAAACCAGAGGAAAAAAACTATAAGTCTTGGGAGAAAAAAAGCAAAATAACAAGGAAAGCAATATTGAGTGGGGTTAAATGCACCAGCACTATAATTCCATGCTGAGTTCACAGGACTATTTCAAGCAGCATTGCCTCATTCTGCTTTGACTAAAATACAGCAGCTCTGCAGGCTCCACACACTAAATTATACATCTTAATTTGGCCGGCAAAGTAACCTTCTCTGGTTATGCTCAGTGTAAAAGCACTTTGTTTCTTGGGGAGTCTTCATGTCTTCCATTTCCTCTGGCAAACTCCAGGCTGTCTCTCCAAGATAACACTGTTGTGGTGATTTCTTCCCTGACTCTTTTTCCAATAAGCAAGTACATGATTTCACTCTACCCAAAATGGAAATATCTGTTGTACCTCATCATAATGGAAAATTATTGCCTTTTTAGTAGATGCTATTCAATGCTCATGACATACTTCACCAAAGCCTAAAATAAGATTCAAGAATTAGCTGCAGTCATGCTGTCTGCTTACTGTCAGTTTCCTAATTGATTCTGGCCCTAAAAGACCAAGGTGAAGCTTTATTTGCTTAGCGATTGGCAAAGTAATGCCCCGTGATTCCATCTGAGCCCAATACTAAGAGAGATTATCTATAAGTTCCATTATTAAACTGAAAATTGCCCATTTGTCCGTTCAGATTCAGGTTCTCCCCTTCCACACACCACTCTAAATACCAGGAGACTGAGTGAACAAGCTCCCTGGTAATTCTGGCTTCTACTGGGTTTAGACATCGGGAAATACTAGTGGAGGATGAGAGAGCAGAATGGAAGAAGGTTCGTATTTATTCCCTGGCTCCCTTCCTCCTTGGTTATGGTTTTGTAGTAGGTATCTCCTCTAATGAAGACCACAGTTCCTTTTGGGTAGCCTTTCTCCAGGTATAGCTACTTTCTCCGGGTAGCAGTTGTGACTTCCTCCCATTGTTTATCCAAGCCTAGGTAGCTTTGAACTCTGCCACTTGTGTGTTATTTTGGAAAAGTTAGCACCTGCCTCTCTCCTTCCCACCCATCCTAAGATAGAATGCAGTACTACTGATTTTCAAATAGAAGATATAAAAATAAAGATAAGTCTGCAATAGCTTTCTAGCTCTTTTCCCCCAGAGGTATTTTTTCTCAAAGAATCTACACACTGTAAGAGTAGGAGAATAGAAACAATAGTTAAATTATTGCAATACAGGGGCGCCTGGGTGGCTCAAGCATTAAGCGTCTGCCTTCGGCTCAGGTCATGATCCCAGGGTCCTGGGATTGAGCCCCACATCTGGCTCCATGCTCCATGGGAAGCCTGCTTCTCCCTCTCCCACTTCCCTTGCTTGTGTTCCCTCTCTCGCTATGTCTCTCTGTGTCAAATAAATAAATAAAATCTTTAAAAAAAATTATTACAATACAAAGCAGAAAGAGACTCGTTTGACAAGACATCAAAGAATAGATTAGAGGAGGTTAAAAAAAAGAGAGACACATCATGTTTGCAGGATCAGAAAATCCTTCAAAAAGAAGAAAGCATTTGGAGTAGCTCCATACTAAAGGGTAAGATTTTGACAGATGTGATTTTAAAAAGGGAATTCTAGGAGGAGAGACATTATACAAGACCAAGAAATTTGCTAACATGTGCAAAGGGAAGAAGTACTCTCCATGTCTGTTTTTTAGACACGTGTTAGGAGAGATAAGTCAAGAGTGATAGCACATTGTAAAAATATTTGAATCCAGGTTGGTGAGAAATTAATGCTAACTTCATAAACAAATGGGAAGCTGTGGATGGGTTTTGATAAGAGAAGTTGTTTGTTCTACTGAGCTTAGCAGTAACGTTAGAACAGAACAGAGTCGAAAGAGATCAGACAGAGAGTCAAGAATGCGGAGCTCCAGTAAACATCAAATTCTGTAAAGAGGTTGAAAAAGAAACATATTAGAAGGGGAAATCACAGGCAGAGTTTTAGATAGTGATTTTAGTAAAGTAAGAGGATACCAAATTATATTGCAAAGAGCAAGAGAGAGGCTAATGGGTAAGAGAAGAAAATAAGAAGAATAGTCTGTACAGGTATCAAGGTGTTGTCTTTGTTGTTACTTTTATTTTGTTTTTTTAAGTGGAGGACACAGGGAAGGGTAAGCCTTGACAAGAAGGAGGTTGTTTCATGCTCAAAGACTAGGGCTAAGTAAAGGGGAGAAGATGGTTATGAGATAGAAAGCAGTAAAATTGAAAGAGTACATATTATCTCAGTGATTTTTGTTTTCTTCATAAAAATTCTACAATTTTATTATTTTCTTTGCATTCTTACAATGTCACAAGAACGAAAGCACTAAATCAGTCTATACTGCAAAAGAAAAATTTCTACCTTTGAAACTCTGACTTGACTATGAAACCACCAATACTCTGAGCTAGGCATTATTAGAACATACTGGCAAAGCTCTACAAAAATAAAATAGAGGCCAAAGGTTAGTCAATAGAATTATTTTTGGTCAATAAATTTCTAGCCATAGCCAGAGATGGCTACCAAAGGATAAGAAAAAGGGCTCCTTTTTGTGTTTGTTTGTTCACCCATAAACCAACACACTCAGATACCTAGCTATTCTATTAGGTGTGAGTGTTGAAGATTCTCCCAAAGACCTGAGAGAATCCTTTCTTCACCTTTCCTGTACCTCTTCAAAGCTTCAGACATAAAGATAAACAAATGTCAGCTTTCCATGTGATCTTCATGAAAATATAAGATATTGAGATCTTCAACACATCTCTGGCTCATGTCGCTATCTGGCTTATATCATCATCTGTGGGAGACAGATGAGTATACTGAGGAAATAAACCCCTTCCCCATGATATAAAAAAGAATCTGAACATACGAAATTCTTTTTTTTTTTTAAGATTTTATTTATTTAACAGAGAGAGAGACACAGTGAGAGAGGGAACACAAGCAGGGGGAGTGGGAGAGAGATAAGCAGGCTTATCCCAGCCGAGCAGGGAGCCTGATGCGGGGCTCGATCCCAGGACCCTGGGATCATGACCTGAGCCGAAGGCAGATGCTTAACGACTGAGCCACCCAGGCACCCCTGAACATATGAAGTTCTTATTCATTGAACGCTCAAGGTCCAATGGCCAATGTTTGACTGCACAGCATCTCACAAAAGTGGGATTGGTACATTCTTTGTAAAACAAAGATAGATCCCTTTTTAAAATTAGGAGTTTCTTTCTAAATATGCAAACCTATTCTGTAGAGTTTGTTTTTCTGAGAACTTTAAATGAGGATCATTGCAAATGTTAAGTTAATTTGTATTTCCAAATTAAGGAAGCCACTCTTGAAAAATAACTTTTCAATTAGACAGAATAAGGGATTAAAATTGACTTTTCTGTTCAATGGACCACGGCTGCCCCATTTTATAGAGGAGTAAGGACTCAGGCAGGGTGCTTTGAGGGCACTCTTGTTTAAAGGTCTGCCACATACACATTCTTTTCAAGTGCACATGTAACATTCTCCAGAATAGATCACATATTAAGCCACAAAACAATTCTTAACAAATTCAAAAAGATCAAAGTCATACCATGTATCTTTTCTGACCACAACACTATGAAATTAGAAATCAACCACAAATAAAAAATCTGGAAAGAGCACAAATACATGAAGGTTAAATAACATGCTGCTAAACAATGAATGGGTTAACCAAGAAATCAAAGAAGAAATAAAAAATTACATGGAGAGAAATGAAAATGAAAACACAATGGTCCAATATCTTTGGGATGCAGCAAAAGTGGCTCTAAGAGGGAAGTTTATAGCCATACAGGCCTACTTTGAGAAGCAAGAAAAATCTCAAATAAACAACCTAACCTTACACCTAAAGGAGCTAGAAAAAGAACAAATAAAACCCAAACTAGCTATAGGAAGGAAATAATAAAGATTAGAGCAGAAATAAATGATATAGAAACTAAAAAACAATAGAGCAGATCAATGAAGCCAGGAGCTGATTCTTTGAAAAGATCAACAAAACTGATAAACCTCCAGCCAGACTCATATCAAAAGAGAGAGAGAGAAGGGACTCAAACAAAGTCACAAATGAAAGAGGAGAAATAACATACAACACCACAGAAATACAAACAATTGTAAGAGAATATTATGAAAAAATATATGCTGACAAATTGGACAACCTAGAAGAAATGGATAAATTCCTAGAAACATATAACCTACCAAAACTGAAGCAGGAAGAAATAGAAAATTTGAACAGACCAATTACCAGCAAGGAAATTGAATCAGTAATCAAAAAACCCCAACAAACAAAAGTCCAGGACCAGATGGCTTCACAGGGAAATCCTACCAAACATTTAAAGAAGAGTTAATACCTATTCTCAAACAGAAGAGGAGAGAAAACTTCCAAATTCATTCTGTAAAGCCACCATTACCCTGGTACCAAAACCACTAAAAAAGAGAATTATAGGCCAATATCCCTGATGAACACAGATGCAAAAATCCTCAACAAAATACAAACAAACCAAATCCAACAATACATTAAAAAAAAAAATCATTCACCATGATCAAGTGGGATTTATTCCCAGGATACAAGGATGGTCCAATATTCACAGATCAATCAATGTGATATATCCTATCAGTAAGAGAAAGGATGAGAACCATATGATCATTTCAATAGACGCAGAAAAAGCATTTGACAAAGTACAATGTTCATTCCTGATAAAAACTCTCAAAAAGTAGGTGTAGAGGGAACATACCTCAACATAATAAAGGCCACATAAGAAAAACCCACAGAGCTAACATCCTCAATGGGAAAAAAACAGAGCTTTCCCTCTAAGGTCAAAAATAAGACAAGGACGTCCACTCTCCCACTTTTCTTCAACATAGTACTGGAAATCCTAGACACAGCAATCAGACAACAAGAAGAAATAAAAGGCATCCAAATTGATAAGAAGTAAAACTTTCACTATCTGCAGATGACATACTATATAGAGAAAACCCAAAAAACTCAACCAAAAAACTGCTAGAACTGATAAATGAATCCAGTAAAGTCGCAGGATACAAAATCAACGTACAGAAATCAATTGCATTTCTACACACCAATAATGAAGCAGCTGAAAGAGAAATTAAGGAAACAATCCCATTTACAATTACACCAAAAAATAGTAAGATACCTAGAAATAAACCTAACCAAAGAGGTGAAAGACATGTACTCTGAAAACGATAAAACACTGATGAAAGAAATTGAAGAGGACGCAAAGAAATGGAAAGAGATTCCATGCTCATGGATTGGAAGAAAAAATATTGTTAAAATGTCTATACTATCCAAAGCAATCTACACATTTAATGCAATCCCTATCAAAATACCAACAGCATTTTTCACAGAACTGGAACAAACAATCCTAAAATTTGTATGGAACCACAAAAGATCCCTAATAGCCAAAGCAATCTTGAAAAAGAAAACAAAAAATGAAAAACTGGAGGCATCACAATTTCAGACTTCAAGTTATATTACAAAGCTATAGTAATCAAAACAGCATGGTACTGGAACAAAAATAGACATATAAGTCAATGGAACAGAATAGAAAGCCCAGAAATAAACCCAATTAATCTTCGACAAAGGAGGCAAAAATATGCAATGGAAAAAGGACAGTCTCAATCAGTCAATCAACAATCAATGTCTGCCACAGAGCACAGCCCTCAAGGAGGAAGGGAGGAACACAGGGACTCAGAAATAAAGCTACTCTGCCATCTCTCTCATTTCCCCTACAGCCCCGATGTTGAAAGAAAACCCATTTTAATGTCTCATATTGTGTGTTTTCATTTTATAAAATGGCCGGAATATTTTCATACATCATAATAATATGACATTTGTACAAAACTTTCGTAAGACAGGTTGTGTGGACTGATGACTCTCTGATCTCTACCTCTGAAACTAATAATACACTATATGTTAATTAATTGAATTTAAATAAATAAATAAATAAATAGAAGTTGTGTGGTTGGAATTTCTATTTGAGCCCTACAATCACTCTGTGAAGCAGACATGATGGATGATGTCATTGTCAGGGCACACACAGTGAGGCTAAAGGAGACCAGAAAGTTTAAGGTGACTTGCCCCTGATCACACAACTAGGGAGCAGTATAAATGGGACTCAAATCCAGGTTTCTGGACTCTCAGTTTGGTGCTCTTTCTACTACCCTACTATAGCTGACAGTCATTTTTTAAATAAAGAAGAAAACTAAAGAAAAAAAATGCCATAGCAACATTTATAGTTGGGTAGAACTTTAAACGCAATGTAGTACTAAACGGAGGAAAGCAAGTGGGCTTAAAGCCAAGCCTTGGTAAAGGTCTCTCATTTAAATATGATTTTTAGAAGATTTCTATGTCTGATTAAATATTCAGGATTCTACATGGGACTATAATTTATAGGCAATGGTTCTCTAAGTTATGTCTGCTTCCTCTTTGCTTGGCTGTTCTTGTTGAGGGAGACCACAGTGGTGTTAGATATTCACAAACTCACTTTTACCATGGGGATCAAAGAAGGCCCTACTCATCTTAATCAAGTGTCAGTTCATAAAATCTGCCATAAAAATTAGTCATTTTGAGATTTTTTTGTACAACACCAGTAACTCTAAATACAGTGATGTTTCAACAAGGATCTCCTAAGAAAAGGGTAGAGGAGCTCAGGACTGCATTCCAATCCAGTGTTCAGGTCTGTTTCAGCACAGATAGCTGGGATCACCACTGTTGTCTGGCAAGCTTTTCCTTAGTTCACCAATGAGGAGGCAGGAAGTTAACAATTTGGGCACAGTCAAAATCCATAAAAATCAAAGACAGAGATGTGCTAATAAAATAGGTGGATTCATACTTGGTTGAGAAGGAGGAAGAAGAAGAATGGGAACAGGATAAGGAGGTAGATATTGGCCAACATCTTAATCAGTTCTTTTTTTTTTTAATTCATTTATTTGACACACACAGCGCGAGAGAGACAGAGAGCAAGTACAAGCAGGGGGGACGGCAGGCAGTGGGAGAAGAAGGTTCCCTGCTGAGCAAGGAGCCTGATGAGGGGCTCGATCCCAGGACCCTGGGATCATGACCTGAGCTGAAGGCAGCCGTTTAACCGACTGAGCCACCCAGGTGCCCCTCTTAATCAGTTCTTAATCAGTGCTAGGCCCCTAGGCTAAGTGCTTTCTATGCCTCAGTCATTGATTCTCATTGTCCTATGAGATGGGTACTAGTAATTTTCCCATTTTACCCATGAGAACCATATAAGCTCAGAGAGGTTAAGTAGTTTGCCCAAAGTCACAAAGCTATTAAGTCACAGAACTGAAATCTGAATCCAAGTCTGTCTTAAAAGTCTGTATGTAGAAGCTACAAAACACTTCATTTCTTAAAACTTTAGGAAGAGATCATGAATCCATTATTGGAGACCCTCAAGAGACCTCTAACATCTCTACATAAGTATTATTTATCTTCTCTTCATAAAAAGACGGTTAACAGATTGTGGCTATTAGCCAACTGACATCATGATCTGGGTGCCCCTTAGCCAGAATATAAATCATCCATCTGGCAGCAAAGAAAATGAAGATATAACGCTTGCAAAATTCCTGCTAGGAATTCCTCTTTGTTTTGAAAGAATATTAGTGCTCATGGCTTAATATTTCTGTTAGGACCTAAAGAAAGATTTGCCCCACAAATGCCCCAGAGGAGATAAGAAAGGTTAAAATTGGACATTAGCATTTGCCTCAAGTTAAGTAAGAATTATGATTGAATGTCCGTAAGCTTCTACCTCAGGAGATGTAATAAAATGTGTCAACCCTCTCCATTCCCCGCCCCCACCCCCGCCCCCTGACTTTGAGGCCATCCCCTTTGTGATCAGGAACTAGGCTGTAGGTGTGGACTCTTGGAACCCTGTTTGCTCAAACATTTAAACCAATCCCACCTTTGGCAGAAGGCTGGAAGCTGTAAAGAGCATATCTAAACAACATCTAACTAGTCTCTATCTGTCGACATCTGAATTTAAAAGAAAGTCTCAGCCACAGAGGGTAATTATTTTATCCCTAATTTCAGCAGCTTTTAAGAAACAGACCCTTTATGCCATAGTGGCTGCAGTCAGACCCAAAGCAAAGGAAACAGTACCATCTTGAGCTCAGTAAACATCTTCCTTTAATGAACTGAGCTGTTCTGAGAATTCCCCGTATGATTGCCACTTACAATTTCACTACTTTATGCAGTAATATCACGTCCACAGTTCCTACAGCTCGATGTGTCATACAGAAGATGTCTAACGGTTCTTTCATACCATTTACATACGATTTTAAAAGCATTTCCAGATGATTCCACAAGCTCATTCTCAACAATCTAGTAACTGATCTCAACTACAAGGCAAAAACATAAAAAGGCTATTACTGTATCAGAAATAAAAAACCGCAGCTATCCATATGGCAGACTTGGAAAGAATAAAGGTGAAGGTAAGTATATGCATTTATGAAACCAATGGAAAAGCCAAAGTTTTTAGTTACAGATGGTTGCCCTGGATAACTTGTTATAGCAGCCTCATGTTGCTTCTAGAGCTCTCTTATGTTCCCAGGATTCAAAACATATAAAAAATTCCTTTGAAAAACATAAAACAATTTAATAAAAACATTTCAGAATATGAGATTGCTAAAACTGCTAGGTAGACAGAAAAAATTATGCACAATAAAAAAATTGAAAATGAATTTGGAGGCAAATGGCTGTTGTTTTGATTCCTAAAGTAAAGAATGGTAGGTCTCTCCTTCTTAAAAGCACAAAAGGGAACCTCTGGGAACTAAAGGACTCTGAGCACAGTTCTGATATCAGGAAAATTTTATTTTGCCTGTGGCAAGTTTCAAACATAGTTTGAAATAAAAGTAAATAAATACTAAACACAGCAAATGGATCTGTGATGACAGAATGCAGAATGAAAAGGAAACTAAGGTCTGGGCTTCCATAACTTTTTATAGCCGTTTATGAAAAGTTGGAATTGGCACAAATTTCTGTCTCACAAATAGCAAAGTAAATCTGTGAATCTGATGAGGCCACTAGGGAACACACTATCAAGTACACTTGTCATCAGGTTGGCGAACATTGTTACAAGTGAACTTGTACTGCATGGTATATCAACCTTCCAGTTGGGAGGAATCTGAGTGATTAAGAGATCAGGATTCACCAAAAAAATCTTTTTTTTTTTTTTTTTTTTAAGAGAGGGAGGTGGATGGGGGGGCAGAGAGAGAGAGAGAATCTTAAGCAGTGTGGGTGTGGAGCCCAACACAGGGCTCGATCTCATGACTCTTGGATCATGACCTGAGCCAAAACCAAGAGTCAGACGCTTAACTGACTGAGCCACCTGGATGCCCCACCAAGAAAATCCTTAAAGGCCTGACATCATCAGAAGAAACATCGTTTGGTTGTGTTGGGGGCCTATTTGAGCCAAAAAAATCTATAGCACTCAAATCATTCTTCTAAAAAGAATGTTTTGAAATATTAAATATTTCAGTAAATGACATTTTATAATATAAATAATTTCAAGGCATGCAAATTTAGTTCAACCAATGGCTCTTGGAATTTAATTACTCATGGAGGAAAAATGATCCATGAGGTTTCCTTAAATCTTGATGTTGGGAGACAGGATACATTTCCCCATTCCTTCTCTTCAGTCTCAATTGCTTTGCCAGACCCAAAGTATTACTAATATAGCCATAACCACAGCTAGTTATTCTTCAATCCTAAAATGTTTCAGTAAAAGGTACACAATGAACACTGAGTTTGCAAATGGAATTAGAAATGTTGTTGCTCAGGGGCACCTGGGTGGCTCAGATGGTTAAGCATTTGCCTTTGGCTCAGGTCATGATCCCATGGTCCTAGGATTGAGCCCCGCATTGGGATCCCTGCTCTGCAGGAAGCCTACTTCTCCCTCTCCTGCTCCCCCTTCTTGTGTTCTCTCTCTGGCTGTCTCTCTCTCTATCAAATAAATAAAATCTTAAAAAAAAGAAATGTGGTCGCTCATATAACTGTGTGTTAATATCACTAGCTGCCATCATGATGCATAGTGTGTAAAACACAATCATTTAGGGGCTCTTGGGTGGCTCAGTTGGTTAAGTGTCTGCCTTCAGCTCAGGTCATGATCCCAGGGACTTGGGATCAAGCCCCGCCTCAGGCTCTCTGCTCGGTGGGAGTCTGCTTGTTTTTCTCCCTCTGCCTCTCCTCCAACTCATGCTTTCTCTCTTTCTCTCTCTCAAATAAATAAACAAAATCTTTTTAAAAATACACAATGATTCGGGTGCCTGGGTGGCTTAGTCGTTAAGTGTCTGCCTTCAGCTCAGGTCATGATCCCAGGGTCCTGGGATCGAGCCCCGCGTCGGGCTCCCAGCTCCCTGGGAAGCCTGCTTCTCCCTCTCGCACTCCCCCTGCTTGTGTTCCCTCTCACTGTGTCTCTCTCTGTCAAATAAATAAATAAAATCTTTTAAAAAAATACACAATGATTCAAATGGGAGACCTGTATTCTACATCTAAGGTACTCACAGATCTTACAGTTACTAGTGAAAACCTGACACCATTACAAAGAGGTACAAAGAGGTGGTGAACGTGTGAATTTATGACTAAATGATCAACCCTCATACTAACTCAAGTTTCCATGATGAACTTGATGCAAAGGCCACTGGTAATCTGAGTGACCTGGAAGAAGGATGGCCAGATGAGGAAAGGTGCAATCCATGATGCAGGAGGGCTATATGGATCTGCATGCAGTGATAAACCATAGTCAGTTGCACAACTAAGGGCAACTTGTCACCAAGAGATGAGACAAAAAAGGGAACAAGGAGAGGAGACTGACACTGGTTATGTGGTTTGACACTGAGTTAGAAATGCTACAACTGTTAACTCATTTAACTCTAAGGGTGATCTTCTGTCTCATATGGTGATCTTCATTTTATAATAATGACATAATAAATGAAGTTCACGAGAAGGAAGTGGCAAAATTGGGCTTCAACACAAGGTCATTCTAACCCCAAAGTCAATATCCTTGCAGTATTGCACATTCAAGTGGGATGGCCTTGAAGACTGTCTATCCATACTCTACCTTTTAAAAGGATTTTAAAAATGGAGAGCTAGAAAAAGTGAGCAAATGATTTCAATAAGGCTGGAGAAAATATAAAGGATGGAGAATTAAAGAACGTGACTTTGAAGTGGAAGAGAATAGGGTGGAGGTGGCGAGTCATATCAGTGAAATAATTCAGTAAGTATGAGAATGAGCTTACCACAGGTAAGGTAAGGTATATCTTATACAACCCACAGAAAAATGATGGAGCAGCTGAAGTAATATTAATTGAAGGCTCTTACACAGCAGAGTGACCCAACTAATCCCAGCCTGGAATAGCCAGTCCACCTCTTGGTGAAACTGATGGACAAGGAGCTTATTATATGAGTAGATATACAGGGAGTAGTTTCAGGGATTGGAGAACCAGTAAGATGGAAGGGGACATATTTAGTTACGAAAATCTAGAGAGAGGGAGGAATCTGGGGGTAGGGATAGGAGGAGAGAGAGAGATGGGGACAATGGAACAAAAGGAATAATATTCGACCCAGAGAGAAGAAAGAAGGTAGGAAATTTATTTGTGTTTATAAAAGACTGTAAGATTATGAAACCAAGCAACCCTTGCTTCAGGGCCCAGATGAGAAAGCGTGGTCAGGACTGGAAAAGAGGCTGTTCCTCCCCAGGAACCATCTTCTTCAGGCCCTAAGAACTCAAAAAGACGTGCAACAGAAGGCTGCTGTGCTCAGCAGGGTGTCATTTTAATGGAGGGCACCAGCAGCGGAAGCCAGGACAAGGTGCAGTGAGGATGAGGCTGGAGGATAGTAGAACTGGTCAGAGGGCCAAGCAGATGCTACACTCCAGGAAATAACTGGAGTGGTGGGGTTCAGAGGTAGATGAAGTCCATTGTGAAGAGGAAAAAACTTAAGATTCACCACAGTATTATTATCAATGTGGCCTCCCTCGAATGCATAAACAAGTGATTGCTGGGTTATTAAGTTTATGCAGGGTGAAGAAGAAGCAGGTGACAGAAAAGGGTAAGAAAGAAAAGAAACTCAGTGGTAAATATGTCTCTCATCCCAAAGAAGGAAAAATCAGAGTGCTCCAAATGGAATGGATTTCTCTGGAAGGCTGGCTATAGTTGGACATTTTCAAGTGCATATTGATGACTGTTCGATAGATTCTGAGAAAATCAAATCATTATCCATCCAGTTCCACAGATGTATCAGGCCTCCTTACAACCTGCCCACCCTCAGATTCCAATCCATTACCAGGTGCTCTTGACCTGGCTAGGTGTTTGAATGGACTGGCCTTGGGAACCACTTCCATCCTGAGGTGGCGTTATTTTTTTGTATATGTTATGGTGTCTATTCTTCTTGGAAAGACAAAGACTCTTTGCTCTTTTAATCTCTTCTGCATAATATCCCACATCATTAAACTTTCATTAAAAAAAAAAACCCAGTAGATTCCAATAATCATTAACATGTTTTTGATTTGTTTACTTAGACCATTTAATTCCACAATACCCAGAATTTGGTCTACTGATACTTAAGAGATCAGACAAGTGTATCTAGGCCAACAGTAGCCACTAGATTCTTGGGAGCACAGGATCAAATGAGCAAATATCATATGGATTTTCATGTTCCCAACTCCCATTTTGTGTGAATGTTACTAATAACAGGACTGATAGTAGGACTGACTTTCCCATATTTGGACTTATAGAATAGTTGGGCAATAGGAAATATTCCACATTACACACTTTGGGGTTTCCAAAAGCAAAAAGTCATGATTTGGTTGCATCATGATTTGTTTCAAAAGCTGAGTGCTGACCCATGGGGCTAAATGGAGAGCCTGTGACACCAAGAACTTTCAGATGGAGAGAATTATTTCTACTATATGTTTGCTTTAATTAATAAAACTAGATTCCTTTCAGAGAAAGAAATTATTCTTAAAGAACTAGGATCTCAATCATAGGTAATCATAGGTCTCAATCATAGGTAATTCCTGCAGAAGTTCTGGGGAGGGGAACTGACATTCTGGAAGAAAACACTCTCTGTCTCCTAAGTGTCTTACCATCTATCTTCTCCTTCCAATACTTCTCTTTTATGAGAAATTCAGGAAGGCAGGAAGCCCCTATTTTTCCATATCTCTTCCCCTTCCTTTTGTTTTTAAACAAAGAAGTGAGTCCTCCAAAGCCTAGCTTGGACCACTGCACCCAGGGCTGGCTATATAACTCCTGGCTGGGAACCCTAAAACCAAAAGCTAGTTATGCCCCAGTGAGGTCCAAATTTAGTACACATCAAAGCAGAGATACCCTGAAAATACCTACCCCACCTTCTCCCCCACAGACACTTGGCACTACCCTCTCATGGATGCCAAAAGCATCAAGCAAGTCTCATCCATATATCATCCACCTCAAATGAGAGGTTCAATCCTGATTAGAATATTTATTTATTATTGTCAGAGTTGAGCTGAAGCTACAATGCCATGAAATTCCACAATGCCTTCTGCTTTCTGAAGGAATCTCACACACGTAATCTTATCTAAACAAGCAATTTATCTGAAGGTTGTAGAAGATCAGTATCTGAGACACAGTGGACTTGGCTGAGGGAGGTTTGAGAGAAATACCTAGTTGAAGTGCTACCAAAGCAAATGGCACATTTTCCATTTAAAAACCATCCCATTTAGGGGCACCTGGGTGGCTCAGTCGATTCAGCATCCAACTCTTGATTTCAGCTCAGGTCATGGTCTTGGGGTCGTGAGATCAAGCCCCTTGTCAGGCTCCACGCTGGGTGTGAAGCCTGCTTAAGCTTTTCTCTTTCCCTCTTCCTCTGCCCCTCCTGCTTTCTCTCTCCCTCTCTAAATAAATAAATAAATCTTGTATTTTTTTTTAAGATTTTATTTATTCATTTGAGAGAGACAGAGAGAGCATGAGCAGGTGGAGGCGCAGAGAGAGAGGGAGAAGCAGACTCCCCACTGAGTGGGGAGCCCGATGCGGGGCCCCATCCCAGGACCCTGGGATCATGACCTGAGCTGAAGGCAGACACTTAACCATCTGAGCCACCCAGGCGCCCTAAATAAATCTTTAAAAAACAACAACAACAAACTTTCCATTTAAAAATCCAGCTGTATGTCAGACATTTTTCTCTGCACTACTTAGATGGATCATTTGTCTTTGGCATCTCCAACAGACTTCTTTGTGCTTTCCTTCCTCTTACTTGCAATGCATTCTCTTTCCTGTCCTTCAAAAAATTCACTTTCAAAATATGACCGAATAGAAGTCATTGAGCTTTCAACTACATATGTTAGTCATCCCAGGAGTATTTCACTTTCAGGGTTACCCTGTCGAAGGGAATGATAAGCCGTGGAGTCAATTTAGGGTATGCCAGCTTCACTTAAATAGAAGTATTGGTAGGGTCAGAGGTCTTCCCAGCACTGACAAAATCCTAATGCTTTTTTTTTTTTTTAATTTTATTTTATTACAAAATCCTAATGCTTCTGCCTGCAGCTAACACATGACTCATGAGTACCAAGAGTGTTTCTAAGTAGTCTATGTCTTTAAATAGTTCAGGTAATTACTACTGTTTAGTGATCACTCATCATATACTGGGCACTCTCCTTAAGGCTTTACCTGTTTCAAGACATTCATTTTCATGCACGCACACACACAAACACACACACACACAAGTCTATGAGGTGGGTACTACAATTATCCCCATTCTACCATAAGCAAACTGAGGTACAGAGAGGGTAAGTAATTTGCCTGGGGTCTCACAACTAGTAAGTGGCTGAGCTGGGATCTGAACCCAGATGGTTTGCCCCCAGAGCCCTGACTCTGAAAATCTCCCAAAGGACTGACAGAGGACAGAGTCTCATTCAGAAGATGGGCCCATTCATTTACTAATTCTTCTTCTTTAAGTCAAAGAATATGGAGCACTCACCCTGTGGTGTAACTGGTCCGGGTCTGATCAGTCTTCACTGGAGACAGTTCCCCGCCCCCAGGCAGTGTAGACCAAGGAAAACACAATGAATGCAGAGTGAGAAGCCTTGGACTCAAGTCCAGCTCAGCCAATCACTAACAGTGATCTTTCGCAAGCCACTCAACCCCTCTGTACCTCTGCGTCCTCATCCATAAAATAGTTTTTGATTCTCCGTATTCACAGTGCAATTCCACAATCCCTCCTGCAGAGAAATGGAGCCCGCTCTCCAAATTACTTTTCTAGGTAAACAGTGAATTCAGAGCACACGTGGGATCAGAACCCAAACTCCTGAAGCCGAAAGACACCATGGGACAGAAAGGGGTGGAAGCAGGCAAGGAAAATGGCATAAGAAACTCATAAATAGGGAGAAAAAACCAAACTTTCATCAGTAATACAAGAACTAGAAGGAAAGCAAGTGAAGTGTTAAAAAACAAGTAACACCGAATGTAAAATCAGCATGGGTGAAAAAGAAATGCATTAATCAGGGCTTATTATTTCCACCTCTATTGTAAAAGAAAATTCATGATTAGCTTAAGGGAGACCCAGGACACAGTGATCTCTCCACCCTGGCATTTCTAAAGCCTTTTCTCCCTTTGATCCAAACCCTTTATTTGGAACCTAACATTGGTAGTTTAATCACTCCTTCCTGGCCAATGCTCAAAGGCAAAAATCTTCAACTCAAGGCCTTTCTCAGGCTCTTACCAGTCTAAACCGGCCTATGATGCCTCCATGTCCTGCTCTGGGTCTCAAATCTATTTAGCCTTGTGTGTCAGAATATTTGACTCCATCCTAACTGGGCCCATGATCTATTTTCAGATGTGCTTGTGCGCCATGCCTCACAGTCTTAAGGGTCAGAGGGTCCCTCCCTCCTCCTACCCCTTAGCACAGCTTTAGGAAATATACTGCCTAGGTTCAAATCCCAGCTCCTCTGCTTAGCATGGTAACCTGAGATGGCTATGTACCCTCTATGTGCCTCATGCCTCAGATATAGGCAATAATGATAGCTGATAGACCTATACATAGTACATATATACATAGGGGCTCTATCAGTAATTAGTATTATGTGTTTTAGAGCCATATTATCCAGGAATAGAATCCCAGTACACCCTGTTTCCTACCACCAGTTAACCTGTGATGTATTTTTCCTGCTTGATCAAAAGCCCCTACGGAGAGGGATTATCATCATCACCATCTTTTTATTCCCTACAGTACATGTCTTAAAGATGGAAGATATTCAGTAAATAGTTCACTAAAGTACCATTATCTGAAGATATAAATCAGACCTGTGTCTCTGCCTGAAAATTCAAGCACATTATTATTTGTAGTCGGCGGTAATGTTTAACGATGGCTTGAGTTTTCTTTCTAGCAAACACAACAATTAAAGTAGACAAAAAGTCATTATCAAGAACAAAACTGGCTTTCTGTCAGTTTTGACAGGGAGGGGCGCCTAGGTGGCTCAGTTGGTTTGGTGTTTGCCTTTGGCTCGGGTCGTGATCCCTGGGCCCTGGGATCGAGTCCCACATTGGGCTCCCTGCTCAGCGGGGAGCCTGCTTCTCCCTCTTCTCCCTGCATGTGCTCTCTCTCACTATCTCTGTCTCTCTCTTTCAAATAAATAAAAAATCTTTAAAAAAAAACATGCATCCAGGAGAGAAAAATATGAAAAATACAAAAAGTCAGATTAGGGAGTAAATGGCTAGTTGAATAGCAAAATTTCCATTAAAGATCAGATAAAAGTCACAGTAGGGCATGTGAAAAGTAAAGAAATGTTTTTAAATATTCCAAGATACTAAACAAGGGGGAAAATGGATTTATGAAACTGAATAATGCCCAAAGGAAAAATGAAAGAGGTGATTCCAAGATTCCACCATCAGCCAAATATATATATATATATATATATATTTTTGTTGTTGTTGTTGTTCCCTTTGCCTAAACCACCCCCAGAATCTTGATGACTTAGTCTCTGGCCACCTTCAGGTGTCTGCTCAAATGATGCCTCACAAAAAGTCTTCCTTGGTGACGCTATATGAAAGAGTGCCCATGGCCAATGTCACTCTCCAGCCCTTTCCCTGAACTTGTCACCTGCCACATTATATATATATATATATATATATATATATATATCGGTTTCTTGGCCTCTCCCAAAACACTGTAGAACATAACCACCATGAAAGGAAGAGCTTTGTTCCAGGCTGTGTCCTATGCTTGAGAAATTAACTAGAAAATGATGGGTATTCCATAAAAGTCTGCCAATGTGTAATCCATTTAATATAAGTATTAGTAAATATGTGTGTACAGTGTTTAACATCATGCCTGGCACAGAGTGGGCCCAGTTAGCTATTTCCAAGAAGAAGAGTGGTAGTCCTCCCTCAATTCTTTTTTTTTTTTTTTTTAATTTATTTGACAGAGACATAGCGAGAGAGGGAACACAAGCAGGGGTAGTGGGAGAGGGAGAAGCAGGCTTCCCGTGGAGCAGGGAGCCCGACATGGGGCTCGATCCCAGGACCCTGGGATCACGACCTGAGCCGAAGGCAGGCAGACGCTCAACGACCGAGGCACCCAGGTGCCCGCTCCCTCAATTCTTTTTGATGGTTTAGTAACAAAATTCTTCTTTCTTTGGGGCTGGATAAAGTGGGAAGAGTTAGATAAGGGGGTGCAGGGAGACAGTTCTGAAATCCAGGAGTGACGATGTTCACTTTATTGGCCACTGAGGGCTACTGAAGTGCCCTGTAGTACAGCAGGGTCAAAAAGCAAGCTTTCGTGGGGCCGGGTTGGGGGGTGCTGGAAAGGAAGGCGAGGCCGGGACCAGGATGGTGGGGATAAAGAGGCTGCATAGGAGCCCAGGCTCAGGGTGTGTCTTGACAGTGAGCAGAAGCACAAGGTACGGCAGTGACTCAGTCCACCCTCTTACTTAGATCAACCTTCGCTAGGGCAGGCTCCAGGCTTTGAGATGTCAAAAACATGGTGCCACCAGGCCTGTGTAGAAAGAATAATCCAGGCTTACCTGAAGCAATTGCACATTAGGGTGTGTGTGTGTGTGTGTGTGTGTGTGTGTATTCCTGTGTTGTCTGTATATTTGGGGACGCCAATTCTAAGGGGCTTTCAGAAAAAGGGAATCAAGATGCTGATCCTCTTCTGATGTGAGTCGAGGGACGAGTAGATGCTGCATCTCCCGTAAGGCAACTATATCCTCTCGCCTTGAATGACTGCTGAGTACAGGATGACCGATTGCGCTGCTCGCCCATGACTGAGGAGCTTCCAGGAGGCAGGCCTTTTGGTGCTAGCTGAAACCAGTGCTGGTCAGCCACCCTACCACCTCGGTGCCCTCCAAATGGGTCTGCGTTCGTTCACCTGCTGCTCACATGGCAACCAGAACAATCATTGCAAAACGAGAATCTGACCTGATCACCTCTGCAGTCAGTCACACACTCAAAACTGTCCAGTGGCTCTCTTGTGCTTAAAACAGATTTTAGCCCTTAACTGGGCCTAAAAGACCCTGTGGGATTGGACCTTCACCTCTTCTTCCAGCTTCATTTCAAGCTCTCGCCACAGTGACCTGTCAGGGGCTCACATGCAGGCCACCCCCTCCCGCTGCGGAGGCTCCACACTGGCCGCCCCCCCTTCTTTAAGATTTATTTATTTGACAGAGAGAGACACAGCGAGAAAGGGAACACAAGCAGGGGGAGTGGGAGAGGGAGAAGCAGGCTTCCCACTGAGCAGGGAGCGCGATGTGGGGCTCCATCCCAGGACTCTGGGATCATGACCTGAGCTGAAGGCAGACACCCAATGACTGCCGCCCCCTTTATGCACAGAAGTGACTCGGGCCCTCCTTCGCATGGTTCACTTGTGCAGTAGCTCCATCACTCTCTTTTTCAGAGGAGTCTTTCCGGACTCCCCTTTTCTGAGCCTTCCCGGGGTTGCAGCCACCATGGGCAGTGCCCACCCTGTCCCCTCAGTGGTGATCGGCACACCCCGAGAGCTACTCCCTGCGAACACCTGTGCCTTTCTGCCCGCTGGCTTTGGTCCGTCCATAGGAGACGCTCCCCTACACACAGGCCGGTACTGAAGAGAGGGGAGCAGTGGATGGGAGCCAGATCAGGTAGGCTTTGGGGCCATGACTTAGAGTCCAAATGTGATTCCAAGTCCAAGGGGAAGCTGGGGAGAGACACGATCTGATTACATTTGTCAAAGGTCACTCGGGCTGCTATATGGAAACTAGACTATGAAAAGGCAGGCGTGGAAGCAGAGAGAGACCGGGAGCAGAGGGGAGGTGAGGGCAGTAGGAAGGAATCATTGTGGAAGTGGCTGTTCATGAGCACAACAGTTGGAGCCTTCAAGTGTCGGGTCGGCCCCAGAACAGCAGCTCACCCGAGAAGGCCCTCTGAAGACTGCTTCGTTCAAGGTGGTTCTTGGGAGAGGATTAAAGGTCTTACTTTGTGCGTGTGTGAAGTAGGGATAAACAGAGTACCTAATAGATACGCAGTTTATCTGTGGTACTAACATGTCATGATGGGGAGGCAATTAGGGAAAAGTCTAAAAGAGAAAGGCAATGAGAAAAAGGTTGAGGAACACTGTTCTAGAATATCAGACAGACTGCAGGCTCCTTCTTTGGACCATCGGGTGCTCTTAAGCTGGCCTGGGATGGCCCCTGGCCTCCTGGACCAATAGTCCTAAAGCTGCCCCGTCACCTTACGTTTCCTCGGAGCCGTACGGACACTGACTAATTCACCTTCTCAGTGGGAAGATGGTCTAGTAAGATATGATGGTCTATTTGCAAGTCGGCCTTTCTAAACACAGATACTCCTGTTTGGACACTCCGGAGACAAGCAAGCAAAGGGAGGAAGGTTTGGGAGTTAATTAGGGTAATGCAAATACAGTGCATCTCGGCGAGATCTTCGGCCCTATGATTCATGTTTCTCTTTCTGCCAAGACTCCGTCTACCTCTCACCTGATGAATTCCTACACTTCTAGCAGAGCCCACACACAAGTGTCCTGAAAATCCAGGGGACAAAATGATTCCTTTCTTTGAGCATTCAGAGCACCCTGCAAAAATAAGAGTAATGTCTACTCTTTCCTGAGCACTTGTGGCAGGCATTATGCTATACATCTTACCCGAGTTACTTCACTTAATTCTCCCACTGTTAGTCCCATTTTATAGATAGGAAACTGAGGCTCAGAGAAGAGAAGGAGCTTGCTTGATGTCAGAGAGCAACAAAATCACAGAGTGGAGATTCCACACCCAGCAACCCTTTAGCCTCCAGACTACACATACACCATCGTATTACTCACTCATGTATTATAAGCAGTAGTTCATGTGCCTCTTTCCTCCATTACTTCCAACATAAATTTATGACCCAGGCCAGGGGTGATGAAAAAAGAATGAACTTTACCATGAAATCCTGTTGTATAACTTTGGGATATTATTTACTGAGACTCCGTTTCCTCAACTATAAAACAGAGACAGTAAATGCCTACCTAATAGGTTGGTTGTCGAGATAAAATGAGATATAACTTTTAATGCACTTACCACGGTGTCCAGCACATAAAGACCCCTTAATTAAACAAGTATTGATTGAGGGCCTGTGAAATACCAGACCTTAGGATGGTCACAGGGGATAAGGAAATAATAAAACAGCTTTCATGGAGCTAGCACACTAGGAATTTAATATATTTTGGTTGCTCTCTCTTCTTGAGGGCAGGGATTCTAGGTTATTTAATGCCAAGTTTTTAGAGTTCAGCAATACTTAGCACCAAATAGGCACTCAACAGTTTTTTAGTGATGAATGATAGTGGTTTACACAGTTTTAGACCTAAGTATTGGAGATCATGAATGATTGTGTCAAGTTATCGTTTATCAAAATAACTGAAAACAAAGCACAAGGATACCACGCCCAGAGCTGTACACATTCAATTCATTTAAGCATATGGCTACCACTAAAGGACTCTCAAAATATATTTACATAGCAAAAAGGGACACTATAACCTGAACAATGTAAAAATAATAAAACATCTAATAATATTCAGGAGGTGGGAAAAGGAAATGGGGAAGAAGTTTCAAAGCTGTTAATCTTTCAAAAAAAGGAAGTCAATTGATACTGTCTAAAGAAGAAAGTTCATAAAAACAACAATATAATTAATGACAGTGACTCCAGCTTTTTAATACTTTTCATGATGCTTTAGCCATAAAGAGACATTTTTAAAGAAATAATGTACCTTGAAATGAGGTACATTTATTTGAAGTTTGACTATTCTTTAGTTTCAATGCAGTTTTTTAAATTGCTTAAAAATTTAAGCAATTTAGTTTCAATTCAGTTTTTTAAATTGCTTAAAAAATTATTTTTGTTATAAATAGCATCTCTATTTATTTTTAAAAAAGTATTCTATCTAAATATCCACCTAGATAAACAAATATATAGGTATGGATAGATGTCTGAAATTATGTTATCTAAGGTTAACAATGGGAACTGTAGTATTTGAGATGATTTTTTTTATTCTCATCTTTGTAATTTTTTGCCTTATTTGAATTCTTGACAATCAACATATATGATTTTTTTTTCAAAGATTATTTATTTATTTATTTGAGAGAGAGAGAACATAGAGGGAGAGAGAGAGAGAGAGAAGCAGACTCGCCGCTGAGTAGGAACTCGATCCCAGGACCCCAGGACCATGACCTGAGCCAAAGGCAGACACTAAACCAACTGAGCCACCCAGGCGCCCCAACATATGTGATTTTTTAAAAGTGTGTTTCCCAAAAGTAGAGGGAATACAGAATGCAAAATATGATGGGAATATGGATCATTGCTATTTCCTTCTTTGTACCTTTTTGTATTTTTCACATTTCCAAAAATGATTTTTAAAATGGCTTTACCTTAACTCTGAAAAACAAACTGAGGGTTCTAGAGGGGAGGGGGGTGGGAGGATGGGTTAGCCTGGTGATGGGTATTGAGGAGGGCATGTTCTGCATGGAGCACTGGGTGTTATGCACAAACAATGAATCATGGAACACTATATCTAAAACTAATGATGTAATGTATGGGGATTAACATAACAATAAAAAAATTTTAAAAAAAATGGCTTTACCTTAGACTCTACATTCACAATTATGTTTCCTTCTTTTTAAGTTAGACTCCAAAATAGATAGAAAATATGTTTTTTACTTATATCGCTGATGGTGTCTTTAACAGGACTTGAGAACCCAATTTGCAAAGCAGAAAAGACTGGATTCTTTTGAGTGCTCTTGATAAAGTAATAACAGAGACCTAATGAATGGTTACATGTACGCTTGCATTTTTTAAAGTTTTTACAAGAAGAATGAGAGATTATGAAAGAGATTATGAAAATGGTCATGTTGGACTACATCTGATGGAGTCTTTAAGACCAGGATTTCAAACTAAGTGGCTTTCCTTGTCCATTCTTGTTTAAGACATGATTATTGAATGTCAACATCTGCTTGCTGCGATAAATGACAAACGAGAATAATCCAGTTCTTACCCTTGAATTAAGAATTATAATCTAAAATACACAAATGGTTACATAGTTATAAAAGGGATGAGCTGATGTGAGATGTCTTGGGGAGTGGTGAACAAAACATCTGAGCTACCTGTTTAGGTCTCACAGGAGGTAACAGGGTAACATCTTATTCCTTTATAAAGGTTTGGGGCAAGAGTGGGATTCTGATTTCCTCCATAAAGTAACTCAAGAAACCTATTTAGTTTCATGTAGCCTCAAAATTTAAACAGTGGAATTCAGCATTCCCTGGGTTTTGCATGCCTACGTTATTATTACAGAAAGTTTTTTTCAATTCAGTGAACCACCTGGATGTGAAACGTTTAATCACTGTCAATAACAATTCAGAGAATAGAAAATAAATTTTTGTTTCTCTTTATGAAAATGTCTTCTCTCAATGATAAGTTATAGCCTATGTGTGTGATTTTTTTTCATATAAAGGAAGAAAAATGTTATAAAATAATATTTGTGAAGTGCTTAAACTTCTATTGCATTCTGTCAAGATGTGGGTTGGCATTTTTCTAGTCTAGGAGTGGACAAAATTCATAGAGAAAATGATAGGATCTTAGATTTAAAGAAAACTTTGAAATTATCCATTCCATCCCAATTATGGATTTTCTCTTTCACTAGAACCTTTGTGAATGACCATCCAGTCTCATCTCAAACTCTTAAGTGGCAAACTGTTCTCTAGACCACAAGGAAACCTCATGGGTTTCAGACAACTCTAAATGTAAAATAATAATAATAAAAAAAAATCCCTTAATCCCAGCCAAAATCCATTTCCATTGATACCTTCCCACTGGTGCTTGTCCTTACTTGCAGAGCTTGTAAACCCCACTCTCCTCCTGTCCAAGGGTCCTTTAAACACCTGAGACATCTCATCCTAAGCCCCCGCCCCGTCTTTTCAGCAAGCTCTCAGATGGAAGCACTTCCATTCTCAAAAACCCTGCTCATCATCTGACTGTTCATTAGTGTGTTGACACTTTACTACAAAGCAGTGCCCACAGTTAAAAAAAAAAGAAAAAGAAGTTCCTCAAAAAAAATGCCAAAAGTTGTTCCAGGATCGCAAATGTAATTGTTGTAATGGTCGCTTTAAATCCTTAGATGAACACCTCTTAAATGGTTAGATTATATCTTACTATCTCTTCGCCTATCTTGAGTGTCAGTTTCCTCTTCACCATGTTTTTCTGCCTTTGCAAGTTTGAAGACTATTCTTGAATTACTTTTGGTTGCAAGCAACTGAAACTGATTTGGGCTACTTTTAACAAAAATAGAGGCATCTCCAGTTTCATAAAATTCATGGATTTCTGATTTCATGAAATCAGAGTAAGGGTAGAAAAGCCAAGAGCAGGAGGCAGAGCCTTCCAATGGCCTCTGGGACAGGGCACAAAGGCCACCCCCTGGAGTACTTCCCTAATTGCCACATAACTCCATTGACTCTTAGTCACTGCCATCCTTCAGTCCTAAACTCTCATTCTTGGGGAAGGGAATCCGACTGGCCCAGCTTGGGTCAGATTTCTATCCCTGGTTTAAGTAACCCTGACCAGGGACATGGTCTTATGTATATGAAGCCCCTACTCACCTATTGGGGTCATTTTCAGAGAAAGGAAAATGGATGCGAACAAGACAGATATCCAAAATCACTGTACTTCTAAAAAAGTAGTTCAAAGATAATTAATCTGTTTCTTTTTATTTCTCCTTGTGTTTTCCCCTCTTGCTTGACCCCCAGGAAGGCAGATATCAGAATTGGTGTCCATTGCATCAAGAGAGGTCAAAGGCAAGGGGAAAAAGAGAAATAGCCTCAGAATATTTCTAGATTTTGTTTTCCAAAATCCCAAACACTTAGAAGAACATAGGGAATCTCTCGAAGGAGGTAATAAAAAGGAATGAAGTATATGGACATGAAGAGCCTTGAAGCAACAAGGGGAATTATCTCCCTCCAGCTGTGGGAAAAGGAGGGAGGGAGGCTTATGAGCCCAGGAGGAGGGAGGAGCCAGCCTTGTTTCCTGACATTGTCCCCAGGGAGGCCACAACCCCCCTGCCCCCAGAACTGTGTGTGGGACATCTAGGCAGAAGGAGCCATAGGAAATGTCACCAAAAGATTTTTGTGGCCTGAGGATGACCTGGACACCTGCAGCTGAGCAAGTTACATGAGCTGAAATACAGCACTATAGTGTGACCTTTGTGATCAGATGCCTCAATGACCAGAGGGTCCCCTCTGCCAGGGCTGCCATACTGTGCCAGCACCCTGGAGCCTGATACACCTCTGGGGGATGCTGTGACCCTAAGCAGGACTGAGGGTAGGTCTTCTACTTTTCCAGAAGGAAGAGGCTTGAAACAAAAATGAAGATAATTTGAAAAAGAGTTAAGAGAGGAGATACGTTTTATATGCCTGTGTTCATAGATGGAGATTCTCACCAGCTACGCTTGCAGAGAAAAGACAGGAGCAAAATAAGAACGAAGGAGCTCTGCTTCCTCTCTCTCTCTGAATCTGACCTCATCCTTTTCAAGTAGCAGCATTTGTGCATCATATTCTGCTTGTAAATTAAAAGCCCTCTTTTATAAAAATTGGCTTAATTTTTTTCTAGTCCTCTTATTTATGACCTTAGTTTTCCTGATGTGATTCCCCTGGGCCCAAGCCATACCCCTGTCTAAGTGCAGTCTTAGGCTATATGCCCCTTCTCCCCTCTCCTGTGTGTTCTGTCCTTGTTGGATGTTGTTTGAGCACAAGAGCCCTATGCAACCACTTTGGCGCCTTCAGCCACCTTTCCCTCTCACTGTGTCATTTGCCCAATTTGTGATTATGATATCAAAATAGTGTTTATCTGTTTAAAATTGTTTATTTTAGTAAGAACACTTCACATGAGGTCTACCCTCTTAACAAATTAAGTGTACGAGACAGTACTATTGGCCACAGGTACAGAATTTTGTTGTTCTTCTTAACAAATTCTGCTTTAGTTAAGGTCTTAAATCTAGCTAATAGGGAGCAATGTGGCAGCTATTAATATGTTTTAACCAAAAGTGGAAAAAAAAAATTTTTAAAGGCCAAGGCCCAAAAACCTAAGTCTGAGAGAGTGGTGTCCTGTCCTTTCATTTTTGTAGCTGGCAGGGCTGTTACTTCCTGAAGAGAAGTTGAATGATGTCATAAACCAAGCCCAGGGAGTCGGGTGACCTGGATCTATTCTTGGCTGGGCCACTGACTGTGAGTGACCTTGGGCAAGTCACTTTCTTATCTCCCCATCTCAGTTTTCTCCACTTACAACTAAAAAAATATATCTTGTCACCTACCTAGAGAATAATTTGGGTACAAGAGCTATGGAGTAAGAAATAAGGTAATGCTTGAGAAAACTGTAAGGTGTTTGTTTGGGTTTTTTTTCCCCCCAATCTGGCACGGTTTCCCTTATGACACTAGTGTTATCAGGGAGTTTCAGTTCTCCAAATAATCACAAAAATTAGAATTGATCTATATTTTCAGAGCTTCAAAGGAATCAGGACCAGCTTAAAACAAATCAGAAAGTGACTCTAATGTAAGGACAATGCCCCCTATTACGTGTGGTATGTTCTATTCATATTTTTTTCAATGGGGATTAGGTGGGTCAGAGAGAAGGCAGTTGGGCTCGTGTAGGTAGAAAGTAGAGGGTGCTACGGCAGAGACAGAGATAAAAGGGGATGAGGACATTGGTAAATGGGAACAGGACAGATGCCAATTCTGTAGATGAATTCCATTTTCTGCAGACCTGTGGGCTTTTAAAAAATTATTTGCAAAGCTTTCCAAATATGAGCTAGGCCTAGAAAATTTTCTAAATTGGCTGTCTTTATCTAAAAAGAGAAAGCGTAATCATGTTAATGCCTAAAAAAAGCAACTCTTGCTTTTCACTAAACCCATACCCAGAATACTGCACTATATTTATGGTTTATACTGCTTTGAAAGTTTAACAAATTTCAAAGCCAGGAATGTTCTCTGTGGCTTACTAGGACAGACAGAATGTGGAACACAAACCAACAGGTAAAATAAATACTACCCAGATTTCATTTAGAGCCATACCTTTAAGCAGACATATTAACCTCTCTGAGTCCTGAATTGCTCATCTATACGAAAGATAAAATACCACTTACCACTGCACAGAGGTACCTACTGACAGATTAGGTAACCAAGGGAGGGAGCTGAAATCTCCTGCACTAAGCACAGGAGAGGAAATATACTTGCTGCCTGCCCTTCGAATAGACTTTGAGGACATTTTTCTCTAAGTAGAACACCAACAACTTCTGTGGGCTCCTTGGCATCACGGTGAGAAACAGGCTTTATTAGTACTCACAGGGCTAAGATCCCAGGGATGGGCTTTTAATCAGTGAACAGATCAAAGCAGCAAGGCACCCTTTGGAAACAGCGATGAAGATTTTAGTCACTGCCTCCTGGGGACTGAACATATCTAACACAACAATATTTGCCCAGTGCAATCTCACACAGGAGAAAGATCATTAAGTGCTGTGACAAAAACTGTCATTCCCCAACCTAGCTCAGCTATCTTTACAACATCAAAGAGCAGAAAAGCTGCTCTGTAATACTGGAAGACACTGAGACACTGGAAAGAGCCCTTGGGGAGCATGGGACAGCACGGGGCCCAGCTATGTGCCGCTCAGAAGGGTCTGCTCTCAGCCACAGATGACGCCATTCTTCCAGAGAATTTCACTGGAACTTCATTTGTGCAAATGTCGAGGTTTGGGAAGCTTTATGATTTCCCCAAATTACCACGGGGAGTGGATCACCAGAGGGAGGTTCTCTTCATAAGTGGACAGGTTCCCCGCCCTCCCCCCGCTGCCCCGAAACATCTGTATTTTTCCTTCCATGTTTCACAGGGGAAATCACTGCAGAAAGCCTCTGAGCCTGCATGAGTGTGGACATCTGGGCAAAAAGAGGGCAAGCATACCTAAGAAGAGCAGCCACACACTGCTGTGCTGGGTGGCTTACTAAATATTGGTCCTCAGGTCATCTCCCAGTCTCTGCTGCTTCTTTCATAGAAACATGCTCTGGAGCACTCCTCCTGGCGTGTTAGCACTAGCACCTTCACGGTAGCCGCACGGTGGTGCTTCCTGCCCTACCCTTTAGCCTTATCTACCCTCCCACTCCGCCTTCTGGCGGCATCTGCTACTTGTCCATGAATGCCCAGATCCTGATGACCAACATGAATATGAAAGTCTTGCCTATCTAACCTTTGTTGCTGTATAAGGCCACTCAGAAGGTTCACCGCAACACCCAGTGCCATCACCAGGGACATTCAAACTGCAACCCAGGAAATTCATCAGACTGCCATTGTCTGTCCTGACGCCGCCATCTAAGGATGCTGTAAGCCCAGCATTTAGAAATCTTACCAATCAACTGCTCTCTGGACTCAAAAACTGGGTGTATAGTTTGTTCTAACCATTAGAAATGGGTTTTATCTCCATAGAAATGCCCCCTACTAAATGCCTGATTGCTTACACCATATAGAGGCCATAGAGATTGCTGAGCTCGGTGCCTTCCTCCCACCTATACCGCTGTCTCCTGAAATAACTGTTTAACTAGACTGGCTGATTCCCAGGACCAAGACACCGATTTAATGAGATGGGGCAATGCTTCTGCTTTCTCATTCTTGTTCCTTTTCTCTCTCTCTCTCTTTCTCTCCCCAACCCCCTCTGTAGATCTCTTACCCTGCAAACCTGAATCTCTCTAGAGCTATATACCAACTTGGCTTTTGATAAATAAAACTTCTTGGGGAAAAAAATGAAGTTTCAAGGGGCAGAATGAGGGATATCAGAATATGCTACCCCTCTATGTCTCTTTGGCATATGTATTAGTATGAGCTAATGGCCATTGAGATCCAGGAAGATGCAGTAAAAGCTATAAAAAGAAAAGTGCACAAGCTTTCCTTTTGTAAATGAAATGTACATTATAAAGGAAATTTCCACTTGTAAAAAAGTATCTCCTTCTCCCATGCCAGGAGGAGGAGCATTCTTAATAACTCTTATTAATGAGAAGGCACAGACTTAAATCTGCATAACATACTTTACTAAGCAACTCTTGTTTAACCATACTTTTCTTGGACACCTTCCCAAAACTTGCCTCCTTCACCCAGAAGCCCCAAACTCCCTTCCTTTGGCCTAAGATGGTATTTAAGCCCATGTTCTCACTACCCTTTGGAGCTACTCATATCTGGGTATTCCCATGTGTAAGCATGATGTACCTGCTAATGAACTCCATTTTTCTCCTGTTAAAAAAGAAAGTCCTGCCTACCTCCAAAATATCCCCCACAATAGCCTGTGACTCAGAAGACCAAGGTAAGAAAAGTGTTTAATTTGAAAGATGTTGGTCTTTACTAAGGATCTATGACACTGCAGAAAGGAGAAACAGGTATAACCCTAATAAAATGGAACACAATATAGGTCAGTTTTGCTTAAGGTAAGGAAACAGATGAATTGGCTTTTAAAAAACAAAAACAAGAACAAGATCAAAAAACCTACCCATTTGCCTGGTTCCTGTCGAGGTGAATTACAGAGGTCATTTCAAGGTAAGGTGAGATAAGGCCCAAAGGGAAGACTAACTCCTTGCACCACCAGCCCCCCCGCCCCAGCCCCATTCGTATACTACGGCATCATATCTTCAAAGCCTAAAGAAATATAGAAATGCACATTATTCGGGGGCATGTTTTACATGTAGCCAGAGAACTTGAGAAACCTAAGTGGGAGGGAATGGCCCATTTCCTAGAGCTTTGCTTTTATATATTGACAAGGTAAGGAGGTTTGTAGCCTTCTTTCCATCTACCCACTTTCGTAATTATTATGTTACAGGGCATACAGATGACTGCTTTGTCAGCATGTCCGCTCAGATGCTAAACACAGGGATGTTCCAATTCCCTCACAAGGCCAGCCTGTTTGTGCAAGCTCATATTTACTCCATGAGGATACAATTCCCATGGTTTAGCATCTCTACAAGATCAAGCAAATCAGATTAATGGCTGCAACTCTGTCAACACACAGGCTGAGACCTGCTGAGAATAAAACTGATTTTTAACACAGCGACTATGAGCCTCTGCAAATAATGGCTCCTGTTAAAACAAAGTCCCAACAAGAGAGTATGAGTAACCCCCAAACATGATTTACCAAGACTGGAATCACCATATATTATTAAGTATCTCTGGTGAATTTTCACAATTATACAAGTAAAGTTTTAATTAAAGAAACCATTAAAGGCAAAATCATCTAAAACACACTAATGCCTGGGATCACATGATCTGAGCTCAAAGCTTTAATATAAAACTGGACTTTGAGTCACTGTATAAGAGGTAGGAGAGAAGGATTTCTGAGTCCTCATCATCACATCAAGCTCCAGGCTGCTCCCTTTCTTCTTCCTTTGGGGACAACTCCACCAATTTTATGTGGAGAGAGGGAAGAAGACTAGAATAGGAGATCCACCCCCAGACAATAATAGGACTCACAGAACCCCATTCCCTTTGCCAAGACATTCATTCTAGGCAGGCTTAAGCCTGTGACCAAGTACCGATCAATCACGGTTCTTCCCTAGGATTCACTGTGGAGCTAGAGGAGACAGGAGCTACCCTTGGCTTACGGAGCTAGATGAATTTGAATCTAGAGCCTAAGAAGACACTGAGAGGACAAGGTCTATGATAAGAAATAATAAGGCTAAGAAAGAGAAAGAGCAGATATAAAAGACAGAACCTAAAGAGATAGAGACAAAGAAACAGAAATCAAGCTGCCAAATCAGAAAAGTTTCTCAATCTCAGGACCAGCTTCCTCAGGAAGACATCACAGTGTGGTCAAGACTTGGTTATGTTAGTCAAAAATGTTCATTTTTGCTTACGACAGTTTCTGCTGGGTTTCCATCACATACAACAAACAGGATCCTAATTGATACAACTGACGGTATCCTCTAAATTTCAAAGTATCCCCAAAGAGCTGATAAGACTCTTAACCTCTCTTTCTAAATGAGAAAATTGAATCACATCAATAATGCTTGCTGTTTTCTACATGGGCAAAGAGAAATATATTATTCTTAAAGAAGAAAAATATTGTAAAATACAAGTTCTTTTATGCTAGCAAGTTAGATTTTCTTTAATTCCCAGGGATATTTGAAGAAAAGCAGTTTTGCTTCTCCTGGGCAGAAGCCAGTGCATTCAGTAGTGATTCTGGAAAAAGCACAATTTACCAAGTCAGAGCACTGAACAGCCAAGGAGAAAGGAGCAGCCTAGGACAGGCCCAGAGGCCCAGAAACCTTCTCTAAAGGTGTATTTTTAATGCATCTGAAGAGCTTGCTAAGCATTTGTGCAGCCTGGTGAGAGAAATGTCTATCCAAACACAAGTGTCTTCAATCAGTGCTACCCCTCCAAGATGGAGTCCTATGAGAAACCTAAAGACTGCCATCCCCCATGAGCATCAGTTTTAAGACCTAAGAGGGAAGAAGAAAGACAACGGGAGGGCGGAATGCACATTGAGGGACGGAACACTAGCCTTCATTATCTTTGTTGGCAAGTATTATCAAGAACAATTACCATTCATTCCCCACTTACTATGTACCAGGAACTACTAAACATTTAACTGTATTCTTCCTTTAATCCTTCTAACTTCCCCTATGAGGCAGGTAATACTATCCCCATTTTATAAATCAGAAACTAAAGTGCAAGAGAGTAAATGACTTGCCAAAATCACTCAGCTAGTAAGTGGTTCACCCAGGATTTGAATTCATGTGACAGGTTTTGGGTTTAACCATTTTGATATACTGTCTCCCAATTTTTATCCATTGTTTCCCTCCGGTGAGGCCACTGCTCCTTCGTCCCCGCAGTATATCTAAAGGCACTGTATTCATTGGTCCTACTACTAGGCTATAACCACCATTGGGAAAAAGGAGACTAATGGTTAGATATGTCTGACCAAAACCTGAAACCTCTGAACACTTTTAAAGCAATATCTTCCACAATGACAGTTAATCTGGTAGGCAACCCTCAGTTGTACTGTTTTCCCCTCCTGAAAAAGGGTTAATAAATCTGAAATTCAAGTGATCTTGTAGTAAGCCCTAGGAACAGCTAAGCAATGGCTGCTGAATCCCAATCCTGCCCTCATAAGATGCTACCCGCTATAGACAACACAACATAATTCTCTCTCCCAGGGACTTGGATCCCCCAAGGTGGCAGGGCCCACGATGCAGATGCAAACATGGATCGTCCTTTAGTACAGCTGGAGCCACTGTGGAAGAAAGTCAGACGCTAAGCTAGTTCACCCGGTCCTCTTAAAGGCTTGGGTCTGGACATTCCCCTCTCCGTAGCTAAAGCACCCATACTGCACAGGCCTGGATCACAGGTCCTGGACTCCGCATTCAGCTCATCGGAGTGTGTGACTGACTGCCAATGTCAAACTCTCCCTAGTCAGCCAACAGCAGTGTGAATGATTAGAGGAAAGGGTTTTCTGTGGCAATCTCAACTGCAAATAGGGATAAAGAAATTCTCTCCATTCACACCCCACTCCCAGCTCTTTGGCCTTGAGTTAAATGAGGACTTGGCTCTGTCCAGCCTTAGGGGGCAAGGGCACTGCGTGTTATTTGGGGAGAGCACTTACATGCATGAATAGAGTCTGCCTTTGCAGAACTTGAAGAGCTCTGATGGAGGAAGAGAAATGTTGATGGTGATGGTCGTGGTGAAGATGTTGATGAAAGAAGAAAATGGTGATGGTGAATGTCACCTACAAATATAAGCACAAAGCAGCAACAGATATCCTTCTAGTCATTGCCAATCACCATCATGAAGCAGCTTCCGTTCCCAAAACAACCTCACTAAGGTATTCCCCCTGTGAACTAAAAACGTCCAGCTTCAAAATGAAGCGCTGCATCGCTCCCTTCCCCGCCCGCCCTTCCACCCTTCCTGTGCCAAGCTGCGAAGGAGACTGCACTGGCAGGTCACGGGCGCTGGGATCTGAGAGTTAACGACAGTTCTGTAGCGAGGAGCGTTAGGGTGACCCGGGAGGCCCTATTAACGCACTTCGGAACCGCTTGCTTGGGGAGCTTGAGGAACGGACGCCGAAGGGGAAGAAGGTAAGGTAACGGGGCAAAACAGATTTGATGCCTCTTTCCGAGAGCCCTGACGCCCCGAGAGGAGCAGGCAGCCTGTGGTCGGGAGGGAGAAGAGGCGGAGCAGACCGCCAGCGGGACAGACAAGGCTCGCTTTACCTGACCAAGTGCAGCAGCCAGCCGTAGCGGCTGCAGCGAGGATGCTGCGCTGGAGTCCAGACCCAGAGCCCAAAGCACCGTTGCGCCAGCCTTCGCCGAAGCCCCACCCTTTCCCCGCCCCTGCCCCGCCCCCTGCCCCGAGACCCCGCCTCCCTAGCACGCGCCGGCCCGGCAGGCTGTTTGGGGGAAGCGAGCCGTGGACTGATCGGCAGGGCTGACGACCAATGGAAACGTGCAGCGGCGCCCGGGGCGGGCAGATGGCAAGGAGGAGCGGGAAGGGACGGCGCCCAATCACCACCGGAGCCGCTGGGCCTGGCCAGGGCGCGGTGAGGTTATTGGGCAACTCAAGCCCCCGCGGCTGGGTTGGAGGCTGCGTTCGTTAGGCTAGGTCAAAGGTGGATAGCCAGGGCAACAGCCAATCCCCGGCTCCGTGCCCCCAGCTCCCCGGCTCCCGGGCCCTCTCTGAACGCATGCTCTGGACTGGTTCGAAGCGATGGGGGGAAGGGGGCAGGTCTGTTCCCACGGTTCTCGAGGTTCCCACGCCTCGGAGACCCCGCAAAGCTGTGCGGCTCCAGTGGTGGGCTCAGCGCCCCCTGCCTCTGCACCCCCAGCCTAGCCATTCTCGGTAATAAGTGCTTAAAGGAGCAAAGGAGGAAAACTGAATCCTCACGTAAATCCAAACCCTTCTGTTAGTTTCCCCCACGGGCCTCCAAATAACTCTTTAACCAGATTCACTGGCAAATAAATTACTTTGACTACTTGTAGTTACGAGCTGAAACTTTGGGCAAAAAAAAAAAAAAAAAAAATGAAGTAGGGTCTCGGCGATCCGGGTAAAGGAGGACTGGACGTCAAGAGGGTGGGCCTCACAATGAAGGCTACCTGTTTGCTGGAAAACCACCGTTCAAGATCATGTTGCCACTGTTTCTGTGACGGTGAGTCAGTGTACACTTGATGCCAAGGTAACTATTTTGCCCCCCAAATAAGTGTCTGATCATTACTGGGAAGAACTGCCTCCAAACCTTTCATAAGAGGATTTGAGGTCTTAACGATATGGTGATTTGGTCTGTGATTTGAGTGGCATTTCCATCTGTTCCAAGTAGGTAGGCAAGAAAGGGCATTGCCTTTAATCTGCTCCCTGTTAAGTGCAAATTTTGTCTATCCATTAAGAAAAGAAATCTATCCTGAACAGATTCTGGTTTCAAATAATAAACAAGCAAGAAAAAGAATAGGAAGATATTTTAAAGTGATTTTTTTCCCTCAGTTTTTTTTTCTAGAAATAATAGCTGATGAGAACTCTGATTTATTCCTACTTATAATATTACCCAAACACTGGTAGGCACTTTATATGTAATTATCTCATTCAATCCACATATCTACCTTGTGTAAATTCCACCTTACTGATTAGAAAACAGAGGCTCAGGGGCACCTGGGTGGCTCAGTGTGTTAAGTGGCTGCCTTCTGCTCAGGTCATGATCCTAAGGTCCTGGGATTGAGCCCCACATCGGGCTCCCTGCTCAGCGGGGAGCCTGCTTCTCCCTCTCTCTTTGCCTGCCTCTCTGCCTACTTGTGCTCTCTATCTCTCTGTCAAATAAATAATAAAATCTAAAAAAAAGAAAAGAAAACAGAGGCTCGGAGAGGTCAAGTAGTTGTTCCAGGGTCACATAATTGGGAGCAGAGTCAACACTAGGTCAATATTTCTGTTTAAAGCCCATCGTTATCAACCAAAAGAAGAACAAGCAGCAATAACACAACTCTTCTTTGAAGTTTTGTTTATTTGTTTCTCACCTGAAAAACTATCCTAGAGGGACGATACTGACTACTTAAAACTGTGGCTTCAAAAGCACTTCTAAGAGTGAAGCATCACCTCTGCAATGTGTTAGGAGCAATTGCAAGTCAGTTTTGCTCATACAGAGGAGCTGTAATTTGATATCTATGGGAAGTAAGTAAATTTTTCCAGGGCATGAGTCTTAGCTAGTTTTTAATTGGTGCAGGAATCTTTTAAAGTAAACCAACAAAATAATATCATGGCCATAAGAGCTGAGTCCTAGAGAGAAAGAAAGAGGATAATAACCCAAAACAGCTCTCTGAAGAGATTCATAAATCTTATGCTGACCTTTATTCACACCTGGAAATATGTACTAATTCTAAGGTTGGGAGGGAGGAATATGTAGGAGGTGGTTTAAAGAGAGAGGAGAAGAAGAAAAGTATTTTCTTAGAGGATTTGAGGTCTTAACGATATTTGATATTTATGGGAATCAAGCCACCGCTTGACAAAATATAAATAAGCTAAAGGTTGCAGATCAATACAAAGGTATACACTAACAGGTTAGTGGTCTAAGCATTTAGGGTTGTATGCGCTCCTCATTTAATACATACTTACTAAGGGCTTAATATATATTGGATGCTGTACTCGATTCTGGGGATATTCATTTCAATAAAACCCATTTCCTGACCTCGATGAAGCACAGCCAGTTGAGGACGCAAATCTGGATGAGGCTTGAAGAGATCACTTTCTAAACAAAATTGCTAGTCTTCACAGCCCCCCAGCATGGTCTGTATTATCCTGATTTCACAGATGAGGAAACCGAGACTAGAAAGAATAATAACTCACTTGAGTTTGCACAGCTAAGGAAAAGTCTTAATCCCAAATCCTTCTGATTCAGAAGCCCCCGTTTTTGCAGTACACCGTGCTGCCTTCGCACGGGAAGAAGCTATCCCTTGTAATCTAAACAGAAATGCACCCCTCTCTAAAATATACAATGCAAGGCCTGTGATTTTTAAAATACTGAATTCAGTCCATTTGTTTATCAAAGTACCCTACTTTGTAAATGGAACCAAGAAAATATAAAAGCTGGTTCCGGCCATCGACTGTGGTTTACCTTTTCACCCTTGCACTGCCTTGCATATGTAAGTGATCTGCTTTGGTTAATTGAAATCTCTGTCCTTCCCTGAAGTGAGTGATTTCAACATGTGACCTAGAAAATCAGAAGATGTATTTAAAAATGAAGCAGAGAAACCAGGCACAGAGGAAACACACACACACACACACACACACACACACAAACATTTGGTAGTTCCTTTTGGAAGGACTCCAGTCCAGGCAGGGTAAAAAGATAGGATGTGGCGGGTGGCATCCTTTGTGGCAGCAGAGTCCCACCTTCCCATTACGTGACCAGTCACAAGCAAGGAGTTTCTTTGACCCACGAGCTAATGCCAGGGAACAGCATTCCGGAGGCCCCAGGTATGGATGTCAGGGAGACCAGCTGGAGTAAACATGGGGATTAGACACTCAAAGTAAATTCTGGGAGTGTGAAGGGAACACCGATAGGAAGAGCACCCCAGTGAGTGTTCCCAGGGGAATAGACTTGGCTTTCCCACAGAGAAGGACTATGATCTGACAGGATATGCCCACATAACAAATAATTCTAGAAAGAGCCCAACAGTTCATCACACTAACTAGTTCTGTCCCCAGCCCAAATCACCTTAACCCAACCGGACCTCAGTGTATTATCTATCACGGACTCGGGATAACAAAATTATCCCAGAACACCTGCCACAGGGCCACTACTGTTCATGTTCTTCTTTGTTCCTACTGAGCTAAATGTATACGTGCAGCATTCTCCGGGATAGATTTTGTATTTATTTCAACCCCAAAACAAACAATCTGTGGGAGAGAAACACTGTCCACAGGAGGCAATTCAACAGGAAACCAATGATCACATCCCTCTGAAATGTAGGACACTGGGAGCAAACCTAATCTCCAAGATGTTTCCACCTCATTTGCCCTCAGCTGTGTAATCAGCTTTTCATCTCAACGCTAGATGAATGCAACTTGCCTGCTGCCACATTTGTCCTAATGTAGATGCTATCCTATCAATCAATAGCTTCTCGTCACCCACAAATTTCCTGAAAATACTTAATGACAAAATTCTGATCTCTGCAGCATATCCGGGGATCTAAGACACAGAAAAACCAGGCTTTGTGCTGGGACTTTGTCACTCATGAGGGCTCACAGCCTGTGAAGAGATAAGTCAGGCCATGGAAAAGTCAGAACTTAAGTAACAATAGAAAATACTTACTCAAGCCACCAGAATGATACTTCTTCAGAGTGAGGGGGCTCAGCCTCTTCTGATGCACCTCCTTATTTATTTATTCCCCAACTCAGTCCAAAAAGGTTTTGAAACGACAGATTATCCTTGTAACACTGCAATGTGTAGGTGAACGTTGTGGAGGCTGGTAAAATGTTTGCAGACTGACAAGATTTTTTTAACTTGCCTACAGAAGTATTAAAAATATCTTAAAGGCCACCTGAAGCACCATATGGAGGAATTACTCTCACTTAGCTACAACCATAATTGCATTTATGCTGTCAGTTTATAGGAAGAAAACAAGTACTTGAGTCTCAAGCTGAAACCATTCAATCATTCATTAATTCCCTGAAGAAGCTTAGGTTCGACTCCACAGGAAAAGTCATAATGACTATAGTTCTCTTTATATAGGGGAGTGGAGGGGAATGATGCGTGAGGGTTTCACGCCAAGAGCTATCTCCTCAAATACTACGGCGGGACTTGCACTCAGGAAAATCCCACTGTCTTGTCATTAGCTGGCAAGGCACAGTGGTATGCAGCTTTGTTAGAGGGCCTTTTGCTGAGTCATGAAGGCCACCCCAGGCTGTACGCCCCCTGAGGGCAGGAGAAAGATAATAGCAGGAGTCAATCATCTGCTTTGTGGCCAATAACCCAAAGGTGATGGCAGGGAAGAGTTACCCCATCTGGGGCAGAGTTTTAGACAATGCAGCCTAATCATGTTCCACGTCATAAACTAGTCTCTGAAGGTAGCAGTCAGAAGGATCAGTGCCAAAAGGCAGCAGGCTCTGCGGAGAACAGCTGTAGCCTCAAAGGAAAGGAAAAGCTTTTTTTTTTTATGATTTTCTTATTATTATAAGAGCATCACATGATCATTGTAAAGTGAAAAAGACGAGGCACAGAGGAGAAAATAAAAATTTATGGTAATCTCACCATTCATTTATTCAATCAGCAAGTATTTCTTGAGCCTCTCCTACATACCAGGCCCTTTTTTAGGCACTGGGGTTGGAAAGGTGAACATAAACCTGCTCTCTTGGAACTTATAGTGCACAAAGGGAGACAGATGAATAATCAAATCACACAAAGGAGAATATCATGATTTACTAGGCTGAGTGCTACACAGAAAGGAATGCAGTCCCTAACAGCAGAATATAAGGGAACCTGTCCAGACTTAGGGGGTAGAGGCAGAGGAGTAGTGGTCTGAGAAGGCTTCCTGAGGAAGTGACCCTTCACCTGAGATCTGAGAGATGAGCAGGAATTGATTAATCAGAAGAGGGATGAATAGTGACCAAAAATAAATAAATAAATAAACCAGAAAGAACGACATTGCACAAGCTCCCTGGCAGAAGGGAACGTGGGGTGTGTGGAAGAACTGGGAGAAACCGGCGTGAATAGTGAATAGACTCAGAGCTGGAAGGAAAGCGTGGACAGGAGCCTGGAGAGGTAGGCAGGGCCAGATTGTTGACCTCCATTGTTGACCTCCATACAAGTCCTTCAAATATTTTATTTATGTATATGTGTACATAATAAATGTGTATATGTACAACACGTGTATATATATAAGGTGTGTGTGTGTGTGCATGTGTACATGTGTAGTTTAATCGTTATCATCAAACTGCCACAGTTCCCTCCAGAAAGTGTGCACCAGTTTGTACACTTGTACTATATGAGTGTCAATCTCACTTCATCTTCAACGACACCCATTATCTTTTTTTAAACGTCAGTGTTTGATTAGCAAAAAGTATATTATTTAAGTTTTCATTTAACAATGAACACATTATTTTTCACTTGCTTCACAGAGAGCAGGACTGTCTTCTCAATGAAATAAGTACAATATTGTTAATGTCAGTCAATGGCAGCTGAAATAACCCCTCCGTGGGAGATAGCTCCTGGAAAGATTCAGCCTGGGTACCTACCATTCCCTCATTCCTCATTCTTGAGCTAAGGCATAAAATTAAAATTTGATGGAGAGCAATCCATCAAATTTGTGTGAGCCATTAGTCTTAGTTTATATTAATGCATGAGTGAATTTCCTCCTGGCCAATCACTTAGAACAGCCCCGAGGGAAAGTGGAAAGTCAGCTAAGGCTTGTTGAGACGAGAGAAAAGGGTTAGGTCTGGGCTTGATGGGAAATGGGCCAATTTGAAGGAGGTAAGGAATAGTGGGACCCAAATCAAGGACCTCATGAGGAGGCTTCATGCCAAGAAGCAAGGGATGACAAGTGAGAGAGGGGGCAGTAGAGAGAAACATCTGAACACAGGTTTGACAGCTTTACCATTCAGCCTAGGGAGGGCTGTGTTCATTTGCATTCATCATCTGCAAAAACTCACTGGCCTCCCATTTATCCTCAAGTCCCTTCTGCACAAACAGATCTTGATCTCAGAAGATCAGGACTGCGAGTGAGCGTATGTAAGGGCTGCAGGAGCTTATACCTAAGTCACGTGTGGTCTATGCAGCATCCCCTGGGACCAAAATCTGCATCTCTGGGGAGGTCTGAGGGTGTGTGGGAATGGGCCAGGGAGGTTTACCTATTTCCACCCACTGGTACACCAGGATCTTGACAGCAACAGTCAGGAGAGGGTGCAGAGAGCTCACTGCAACAACACTGGGTAGTTTAACTTGAGAACTTTTATGAAATGATGAATCAAGAAAGATTGAAAGCACACCACATCTTGAGTTCTATGTACACTTTACTGTATAATCTATATCCATAAACTACAAATACGATAAAGTGTGTTTCCTAGATAAGTGTCCAGTTCCAACTGACCAAAGAGGCTGGGGGAGCTAAAACACATTCTCTCTTCTGGTCAATGCTGGATTCCTCTTGTTTTGTCTGGCTCTTGTTCTGTAAATGAACTTCTGTGGGTCTCAGTTCCATATTTAATGGCATATCCAAGTCCAGCTTCATAGGTGTGGAACCTGGACGGTCACTTAGGACTCTGAGGGTGGAAGATCCCACATTTTGTTTAATGTTCTCCTGTCCCTGTCTTGAAATTCTTAATGAGTTTTAAACAAGGGAACTTGCATCATCAATTTGCACCAGGTCCCACAAATCTTGTAGCTGATCCTAGTTATATCCTGTTCCCAAGACTCTTGTTTCCAGTATTGAAATGTTTCAGAGATTTCACAGTATAGTATTTTGGTTAGGAGACTATGTTTGGTACAAGACGGACCAGGGTTCACAGCTTAGTTCTGCCACTTCCTAACAGTGTGATTTTTGAGATATAGAATCTCTCTGAGCTTCAGTTCCCTCATCTGTGCTCACCTCTGAATTTGACTTTTTTCTGGTTTTTAAAAATTTAAATGCAGCAAAGCACTTAGCACTCTGTTGGGCACAATGCATGAAGGTACCATCAGTATGTGATTATACTGTACACATTTTACTTTTATTGCATGTATCTTGCTATTTAATGAAGACTGCCTCTTCTCTCCAATATAATCAGCAAAATATTTGCCACTAATTACCATAGTAACAGCTAGACTGTGTGGTCCTTCAGATGGCCATCTGTCTCTGTCTCCATACTCTGCACACGTAATCTGGTCAGTGGTTGTTGAGTTTGTTCACAGTGTCTTCTTCTCATACAGCGTTTTGCATTCTCTTGGTGGCCATGGGAGGGTTGTTTTTATTCTGCAACTTCAGGCAGAAAGAGTAACTCCCAGACTTGGATCTGGACAAACAGTGGATGCTGAACTCCCAAGTCACTCCTCACTCACTTCACCCATGACCTCATGACAGTAGCCATGTAACGCCATTGAGCATGGGTCCTACCCAGAGCAATGCAACAGCATTACTAGTTACCATATCATACTCCAGAACGTATAAGCTCAGACGCAGAAGCTTCATTTAAAACACACATGGGTGTGTGCATGCGCACACACGCAACACACACACAAGTAAATGAATAAACACAGATCAAACTAGAGACCAAAATGGGCAGTCAGAGTGTCTTAGAGGAAGTATACGTGTGTATACATGATGTCTGCAACTTAAACTGAAATGCATAAAAATTAAAATGACTGATGGATGATGGGTAGAGGGATAGATAGGTGGATAAATATATGATAAAGCAAATAAACTAAATGTTTCCTGTGGAAACTAGCTGATGAGTATATGAGCATTCAGTGTAGAATTCTTTCTTCCTTTTTATACATTTAAAATTTTTTAGGGGCGCCTGGGTGGCTCAGTCGGTTAAACGTCTGCCTTCAGCTCAGGTCATGATCCCAGGGTCCTGGGATTGAGTCCTGCATGGGGCTCCTTGTTCAGTGGAGAGCCTGCTTCTCCCTCTCCCTCTGCTGCTCCCCCTGCTTGTGCTCTCTCTGTCTCCCTCTCCCACATGCACAAATAAATAAATAAAATCTTAAAAAAATAAAAAATACAAAACAAATAAAATTTTTAATAAAATTGTCAAGGGAAGTCTAGTCTGCTGAAAATCAGGAAATGTAATAAAATCCAGATTTTTGTCTTTTGGAAATCTAAATTCTGGCAAAATTGAACCTACATGCCAACAAGTGGTTGGGGCTATGTAGCAGGTGCCTTTTCAAGGGGCATGAGACCACTAGGTCTCCACATCCCTATCGTCTCCCATTCTATTGCCCTAGGTGCCCCTTGAGTCACTCATTTAGGTTTCCTGCCTTGTTATCACAAACATTTGAGTTGCAAGCCCTGTTGTAAATGTACATGTGCCAGTGGATTGATTATGGAATGATTCACTCTTATAAAAGTATTCTTTTTTTTTTTTTTGTAAAAGTGTTCTTCTCAATTACCTTATCCAGAGAATTTGTACATGAAGCTTTTAAGGTTCTCCTTCAGCAGATTATGAATCTCCTAAAATTATATGTGCATTAAGAATACTGTGCCTGTGTCCTTATGTTCATTTTTCTGGAAAGATATCCCATAGCTTTTTTTTTTTTTTTTTAGTAGGCTCCATACCCAGCATGGAGCCTAATGCAGGACTTGAACTCACAACCCTGAGATAGAGACCTGAGCTGAGATCAAGAGTCAGATGCTTAACCTACTGAGCCAGGCACCCCACCTGTGGCTTTTTATTAGGTTCTCAAAGAGGTCAATGACTCAAAATAATTAAGAACATTAAGAACCAACATAAGGAGCTATACTAATGTATTTTAAATTATTCAAATTTTAAAAAATTCCATATACACATAACCAATCAGGTACACTGTTACCTTGGAACTCACGTTATCCTGGAAAATAAGGGACCTGTGTACCTCTTCCTGAACCAGAACTGTTCAGGGCTCTGTGTGTGTAAGGGCAAGTGAGTGAGTGAGTGAAAGTGTGTCTAGAAGGCAAGGCAAGATTCACTGAAGATGAGGGACCAGCACACATAGAGTTCCCAAATGCTCTCTGTATCCCAACATTAGAAGTTTACTTCATGTGCAGAAAGCTCTGCATCTTGTGTGTACACAACTCCAATAGAACAAAGTGATGTGGTAAATTGTATCTTGGGTGCTAACAGTTTCAATACTGTCTCCCTCTTCACTTATGTCCTATCTCTAGGAATGGCCAGTAGTATCTTGCTTCTCTCCAGAACTTGACCCCAGGATTTCCTGGATTTGTATAGATAGTGACAGTTTATTATTCTAAGGCGGTGCTTGCTCACTTATCTTTCCCATCCTTCAAGAGTGTGAGAAGAGATAGTGGTTAAATATAGATAACCTTTCTTTTTTATAGGCAATAATTTTTCCACCAGTTTGTCTGACATTTCCATAATTCCAAGTGAACACAAAGTTAGAAATGGATTTAATTCAACAAATGTGTACTGTGATCCTACCATGTTTCATGCAATGTGTTAGTCTTTGGGGCTACTCAGTCCCTACATTCCAGGAACATTAGTTATGGATACTATTGACTTGCTATGAGTATAAGTGACCCAGAAAAGCCCTTAAGATTATATAATTTCAGAAACCACGGTTTTTCCTGGGAGTTCTCATATGGATTAGGAAAACTTAATTTACTGGTCCTGAGATTTTTGCCTTTCAGAACTTTCCCTAATCTCTTTTCTCCAAGGTGGCCACACTGAACTTGGTATCAGGGACATCCCTCTCAATCAACAGGGTGTTCAGGCAGCTGTGACCATTAGAGTTTCTCTGAGCCTGGGCTTGGTGAGTGTGGGTATGTTGGGGAGGCAAGGTACAGAACAAGGGCCGTGTCCAGGGGCAAAGCAAACATAAGAGCCAAGTAGAGGTCTCCTCGGGGCTTCAGTCAAAGGTCCTGGGCAGGAAGGGTAGAAAGTGGTAAGGAATCAACAGCAGGATGTAAAGCAGAGGTACCTGGATGGAGGGCTAAGTAGAAATCAAGAGAGATTCTGTTAGGTACTTCAGAAGCTTCTCATAAGGAAAAGGGAACTGTTAGGGTTTGTGGCACATTTACGTGTAGATCTCTTATATAAGACAGTTCTCTAGACCTTCAGGTACCCCTCAGTCAGTCAATCATTAATATTTGCCATCTCTTCATTTCTGGGGTGTGAGTGCTTTAATATTAATTATATCATTTAATCTTTATCAACTCTTTAAAACTCAGAAAAATCTGAGATAAGGCCACAAAAACTAAGCCTAGAGCAGAGGTCTTTCATCCCAAGACCATACCCCAGCTGCCCCCAAAGAAGTACTAACATATTGGGCCAAGGTTCTTTGGACTTTTCTCTTCTGTGTTAATCCTGCTTTTTTAGGGACCAGAATACATATTAAAGTCCTTCCAGATTGCTCTCTTCTTGATTGTGCTTACTGGCTTTAGTAACTCAACTTCACCTCAGATAACCCAATTCACTCATCAACAGATACCACTCCTACTTACTGGATTTTTGGATGGATTTCACAACAGGCCTTCCTTAGGCCAAGCTGTTCAGCTAAGTTTTTCTCATTTAACACAGAAGCATCTAATGCCTGGATACTGGAGTCATGTGAGTGTGAGGAGGCTCCTAGCCAGAAAGAAGACAGTGCTAACTTACTGAGCTGGAACTTATGAATCCCTGTGGAAAAGGGAAAACAGGAGCAAGAGCAAGGCACACCTAATGGGAATCTGATTCTCCTGCCCATGCACACTTGTTACAGGGCACTGCCACTTTTAAGCCAGCAGGTGGCTTTGCTTTCTGTTGCAGAGTGTGTTCCTCTCATGTTGACAGGCCAGCTATTTTACTAAATGTGATCATTAACAGAAATGCAATTTTTTTGTGGCACCATCTCTTAAGTATTATGCCTCAAAGGATTAAAACAAAACGAAATGAGTTCATGCCTGGATCGGAGGTAGGACTAAGGTGACCAGATGTCTCTGCTAGTCATTGGATTTATTATCTTCCCTGGTCTACCCATCTGGCACCTGGCTCCTGGCCAGGGGGCACATGAATTGAATAACTCTGTCTTAAACAATTCTAGAATATGAGAGGGGGAGAAGAGATTAATCCATATAGGAAGATAGTCTTCACCCTTGGAATTTCCTTGCCTTTATTTTAGGGATTTGCACATCGTTGGTTTAAGATAGCTTTCTGCAATTTGTCTTATATGAAACAAGGATAAACACTTAAGACACTATCTTGATATAAATATATTTACATTCAAGAAAACAGGAGAGGTGGAAAGGAAAAGCTCCTTGTTTTATTTTTTCCAGCGATTTCCCTCAATAAGCTAACTGGCTTATCTTTGGCAAATTAAAAGATTAAGCAAACGTAAAAAGAGTTCTTATAATCTGAGTTTTTGGAAGAAATGGCTGGGCAGACTTACAAGTTTTAAAAAACCCCACATCAACAAATGGTCTTTACATAAAGTTAATAGCAGGCTGAAATTTCCTAAAAATAAATCTCTTTTATATATGTATAGATACAAAGTCCCACCATTGAACTTTTACCAGTAGGCAAAAAGTTTCATTTTAATTTTTAAAATTTTTAATTTCTTTTTTTAAGATTTTAGGGTTTTTTTGTTCTTATTTTTCTTTAAGATTTTATTTATTTATTTATTTATTTGACAGAGAGGGTGGGGGGAACACAAGCAGGGGGAGTGGGAGAGGGAGAAGCAGACTTCCTGCTGAGCAGAGAGCCAGATGTGGGGCTTGATCCCAGGATCCCGGGATCATGACCCGAGCCAAAGGCAGATGCTTAATGACTGAGCCACCTAGGCGCCCCTAAGATTTTAGTTTTAAGCAATCTCCACATCCACCATGGGGCTCGCACTCAACAATCCCAAAACCTAGAGTCATGTGCTTTACCGACTGAGCCAGCCAGGCACCCCCAAAAGTTTTTAGTTTGATAGGATCACTCCATCTTCCTCTCCCTTTATCCTCATAATGACGTTGAAGGGAAGATGCTGCATTTTTTACCTCTCGGGAATCTGGGATCTGCCTAGAGATAAACCTGGTAAAATTGCACCTCCATCCCTAAGGCCTAGGGCATTTGACCACACCAACAATCCATATCCCAGCTGAAGTAGCAACTCCAGTTGAAATTTACGTCAGGTGTCCCACATCCTTCACAGACCAGATTCTGGAGATGGCCCCAACTTGCTAATCTGAAATAAAGCCACTTAGGCCAGAAGGAGAAACTTAAGAGAATGGGTATGCCACAATTTGACTCAACTGAATGGAGCTAGGCTCAATTCTGTGTTGTTTTTGTGCTTCATTTCCTTTTTTTGAAAAATGGTTTTTCAATTGCAGTTAAAAAGAAAAACCCTGAGTAACTTTAGATCAGTAATTATGGATTGTACTAAGGTGTAGACCCTGAACATTTGCTTAAGATGGAGGGAGGATTAGGAAGGGACAGTCTCGTGAGGTTAACAAAAGCATTTCCCAATACCCTCCAGAACCAATGTTCTCATCCAGAGAGCCTGAAAAAATGGCCCCTCAATTAAGATTAATATCACAGCACATAAAGGATAATGATTTCATTGAATATTTAATTGTAAGGAAGCTCCTCTCTGGTTGAGAACACCTTCTCAATCTCATAAAGATGTTGACATTAGAGAGTAAGGGACAAGAAAAAGTACAGACTAGACCAGTTTATAAGAGCAGAGTGAAGAGGATCCTTATCATCTTGTGAAGTTGGAGAGGAAATCCAAGAAATAGGAGCTAGTGGTTGGGTTTAAAAGTATTGTGTGTGTTTTTATAAAACCTTCAAATTAGATCATAGATCATAAAAGATCTTATTTTAGTTGTCTGGGAAGTCATTTATGTCCATTCCCTTGACTTGGGAATCATTCTGGAAACTTTTTTTCTAGTTTTGTATATCCAGTTGTCTCCCTTTGAATTTTTAGGTAAGTGGTATATGATGAAGATTTACCTTCTTAGCCACATTTGTAGTTCTTTCTCTGTACCTCACACTCATTTTGTTTTCAGAAATGTGACTATATTTTGTTTTCCTTGAGCCATTTCATCCTGTGTTCTACACTCAGCAAGCCCTCTTGCTCAACTCTAGACCCCCAAAATTAAAACCAGGAATAGACAAGACTCCTTAATTCATGCTCTAGCTAAAACCCAGTGTGCTCATTTCTTACTGCACTTTCTTGAGGCATTGACAAAGACGTTTTGCAATGACAAGAACATTCCAACCCCCAGACCAGAAAAGCCCTGATAGCAACAGAATGCCTAGAAGACCACCCCCACACGTCTCCTTCCCTGCCCATGACCATGGGCTGAACACATACCGGCCCCCACCTTGATCACTCGCCCCCTGCCTACTCACTTGTGTGTACTCCCTGAACCTCTCTCCTGTAACACTCTGGGTGTCCATCTTGCCAGTGGAGAAGTTGGTTGTGCCTTCTCCCCCAGCTGCTGGCACTGGAAATAAGTTTCTTCCTTTCTCTTTTCCAAACCCTCATCTGGGGGGAGGAGCAAGATAGCAGAGGAGTAGGAGATCTAAATTTCATCTGGTCCCAGGAATTCAGCTAGATAGTTATCAAACCATTCAGAACACCACAAACCCTCATCTGTTGAGTTATTGGCTTTTCTTGCGACGAGTTTACCTGAGTTCATTCAGCAACAGTGTTGGCACACCCCGCCAGGAGCTATACTCTCGATTTGTCCAGTCCCCTGCAGGTTTCTGGGACAGAGCAGTTGGCCTTGGCAGCGCCAGGGCTCACCCGCTCATTTCCTGAGTTAGCAGCTGTGATAGCTCATTCCGTAACACTACTTTCATATTTCATACTTACACAGTATTAAAAAGAATAATTTTCTATAACAAGTTTATTCAAAGACTTCTAGTTCTTATTTTCTTTGCATCTAATCTGTAAATAAGTCAAACATTCCAGAGTTTTCATTTTGCTGGAGCTTAATATCAAGTCTCTTAGTGCTAGTGAGATATCTGTGCCCCTGACCGTAGATTTTTGACTCCACCATTTACCTTCTCCGAATTTTAACTAGGATTCAACTTAATCATGAATCATGATCATCAATTGTGACTAATATTTGTTGAAAGCCCGATATCTGCCAGACACTATACTTGTTGGAAGAGGCAATCTGCCAGGCAGTCTGCTCTGTGCATGCCTGTGTGTTTTTGCTAAGAATGCAAGGTTCTGACCCCTCTTTAGCCAGGCCATTTCAGAGTTGTGTTAGCAGCAAGTAACCTTGAGGTATGAGCAATGTCTCCCCCTGGACAAACAGCAAGCTTGCTTCTGCTTACAAGAAAGTGATAAATCCCCACACTTAGTGTTCCTCTCCACTAATTCAACCTAATGTATGTGTGGGTGTCTATCACAGGCCTTGTGTTGCCCCCATGAGACTTGGGGGACCTAGAGAACCAGTGCAAATGCGCATGAGGCTCTGGCTACTGCTTTTGCTGTGAGTCCTAAAGTTCTATGTTTCTGGCCCAGGAGTCCATGTCTTTTGCCAGCCTCCTGTGGCAGGCTAACTTGTTAGCTCATAAGTAGAGTACTATTACAGACCCAGCCTGCAGAGTTCCTGACAAAGTTTTGTATGTTGACTATCACATTTAATCCTCACAAAGCCCCTGTGAAATCCTTATCCTCCCCCCGCCCCCCGCCACCGCCCACCGCCGCCTTTTCTGGTTATCACACTATCCTTCATCACTAAGTCTGGATCCCACTGTCAATTCTCTTGTTAGTACCTCTACTCCTTATGCTTTCCCTGCAACCACCAGGTAAAACCCACAAAGCAGACCAATCCCAGTTAACCTTCTCTACACCTGTGCTGTAGAGAGCAGCCCCTTCATCGTAGTCACTGTGATTCACAACACACAGCCTCAGCTGAGCCATCTATGACCTCTCTTTGCTTATCTCTGGCAGCTTCACCTCCCATTCGCCTCGGAGGCCAAACTTCACTCTTTCCTCAAAGTGCCTCCTCTACCTCCTTGACTTCAGTGTCCTATTTCATAGAAAGCATAGAAATTCTCCGGGAGTAACTCCATCAACTCCCCTATACACAGACCCTTAATGGTGTTTTTATGGACATGGCCCCCATAACCTCTTTCCTTAAAAACCCCAACTGTTCAAGTCAAATGTGTCCCTTCCCAACCCATGCCTTTGATATTTTCAAGCAGTCCAATTATGCTTGTATTCCCCTCAGCCATAAACATTCTCGAATCTCTAGCAAGACCAAAACCTTTCCTCAAGAGTCCCCCAGGATGTTGTATACCTGAAACTAATGTAACATTGTGTGTCAACTATACTTCAATTAAAAAAAAAAAAAACTCCCCTAGGATCTCTCCCTCTGTTTCTCTCCTTTCCACAGCCAACATTGCTCCTCCCCACTTCCACTCCTCCTCTGGGCTTCCCATCCATTGCATCACAGAAGTGCTCTAGCAAAATTCAACTAAGATCTGCTAACTGCCCAATCCAGTGGGTCACTTTCTTCTCCACACATCTGAGTCAGAGACAAAAGTTGACCAGGACCAGGGAAGAGCAGGGCTGGGTGGTTCTGTCCTGGTTGAGGGCAGCCAGGTGAAGGTAACCTCTCAGAGAGTAGCCGTGAGAATCAATATCCTGTTCTCATGTTCCTCTCTCCTTACCTGGTACAGGTGCTCTGCATTGGTTGGTCCTAACTGAAAACAAGGGAACTCTACAGATGCAATTCCTACAAGCCACGCTCCAGAGCAGGTAGGGAATGGGTGATGGTTGGCTGAGAGGGCAGGGGGAGAGCAAACCATACAACCTGGCACAGCGCGCTCTCTGAGAAGATCGTCACAATAGTTTTTCAAATCTTTAGTAAACAACCTAAATTCTTGTCTTGGGGACAAGAAAAGAGAAGGCGGCATATATGGCAATCAAAACATGGCACAGAACCTAAAGTTACAGATGAAATAAATGGCTTTAGATTTCTCCACGAACACAGGCAAAAGCACCACTTACATTTTAAGATGTTTTCAAATCATGCAATAGCAGTGTTATTCTTAAATGATCATAAGATGCCAAGATTAACTCCGGTAGGAGTTGACATTTGAAGAGGCTAGTGAATTAATAGGTTATTTGTAATAAATGACTATGAAACGGGATTTGTTGGATAATTTGCTATGTAGAGAAGAATAGAGCAAAATCTTCTTTTTGGTTTGAGGTTAACTCACTTGGGTCATTTGGGGATATTTTCATTGTGTGCTTGTGTATCCTGGGGTAGTGTATAGATAGCATGGAAATCACCATTTTAATTTTCTTAAAAACTTAGAGATTTATCTTAAAGTTTAAGAATCAAATATTCCTTGGCTCCATGACTTCCCTTGGCTGTACTCCGTATTTAATCATTTGGCAACTTCTTTCTCCATGATGTCTGCCAAGGACAGATACCAAATGTAAGAGTGGAAAAGACCTTGAAGATTACTGAGTTTGACCCCAAGATTTTATAGATGAAGCTCAGATCCAGAGATGCCACAGGAATTACACAAGGCCAAGCAGCAGTTGTTAAGAGAGATTAAACAAGAATTCGAGTTCCAGTAACACTTAATAATACGTTTGCTGTCGTTACTACATCTCCAACTTTGCATGGGGCCACTGAAAATGTGGAGCAAATCTTCCCTTAAATGCTGATGCATTGCCCAGAGGTTCATTCAGCTAGAAGCATCATAGAGAGGTGCCCACAGCACAGTGCTAGCAATCAGCCACCTGTGTCAGAACTGGTCTCTGACCCAACAGAATGTGAACCCTTGGGCAAGCTCTTTTTTCCATCTGGGCCTAAATTTTTCCTTCTGAAAAAAAAGTGGTGGAGAGGGGAGGGGTAGAGGAAAGCTAGAACAAAAGATTTCCAAGGCCTCATTCATATCTAATTTTGTATAAGTGCATAAACTAAAACTTGGGTGACTGCTGTGGAAATCTGCTTTATGAAAACAATGATGTGGTTGTCTTATATCTGGAGGGCATTTTAAATCTCTCTGCAGATATTCAAGGAGATTTCTAAGAATTACAACTTACCATCTAAGTAACTTACATTCTTATTTCTAAAAGAGGGACACTTACTGGACTTTAAAAACATCAGATTGGGTTCACCAAAGATACATCCACTTCCAAAATAAACACATTTTTCACTCAGATTTTAGTGACCCCGCCGCACCAGGTCTAAGAGAGCAGGAACTGGCTCTGAATTAATTATGTCTATTTTCCCATTTAAAATATTTGGAGGAAAATGGTAGAAAGAATTTTGTGTCCAGGTCCTCCAAGAAGCAGACACTAAATTGTGATTAAACATGCAAAAATGTTAATAGGTGACATGCCTGTGAGAGAAAATGGGGCGGGAGCCAGAAAAGTCTGGGAGAACAATCAGACTATGATGCCAGTTTGACCACAACTAAAGGAATAGGGGAAGGAAAGTTGAGTGAAAGGATCCTAGACTGCCAGGCAGCCCAAGGGAGGTTCTGCAAGGACATCTGGAGTCCTTGAACCAACCTTGGCCATCACAATAGTCCTATCTCCAGGAACAGACTTGCCTTAGTATCCCTCTTATGTGCAGGAAAAGGGGATAGAGTATGGAAATCTGCTCAGAGCTTGGGTCCTTGATTTATTAAGTTTGCTTAATTAAGGTCTTTGAGACACATTCTCAAGGCCTCCACAAATTTTTATTCCTTTGACTTTACAGTATCTCAGGAAGTGTTAGCTCTAGGTCCCAGTCATTTTCCTGGCCTTCTCCTATAGGTGTGCATGAAAATAAAAATATGAATTCTAATTCCATAATTTCCACTTAACCTTCTGGAATTAACGTTTTCCACATGTAATGTTGACTCTCCTCATTGGTCTATTTTTTTTTTAATTACTATAAATCATGATTGAAAGAACTTTGTAGAAAAATTCTTTAAGAATGGGTGATGCTGGGGCGCCTGGGTGGCTTAGTTGGTTAAGCGTCTGCCTTCTGCTCAGGTCACAGTCCTGGGGTCCTGGGGTCCTGGGATCGAGCCCTACATCGGGCTCCCTGCTTGGCAGGGAGTCTGCTTCTCCCTCTCCCTGCCTCCCACTCATGCTCTCTCTCTTTCTCTCTCTCTCTCTCAAATAAATAAATAAAATCTTAAAAAAAAAAAATTCTGTGTTTAAAAAAAAAGAATGGGTGATGCTACAGAAATTGTCACAAATATAGTCTTGTTTATTTGGTGAGTTAGAAGGGAGTGAGTATGAAGATAATATTTTCTTTCATGTCTTGAGAGCTGGGCCTGGCCTGATATTTGCTGACAGCCCCAAATTCTAGGAACAGAGACTCCTGGGAATGGTTGGAAAGAACACTGTCCATACTTACGGAACACTTCACATATCTACACTTCTGCCCATCCATCCCCAAGTGCCAGTTCCAGTTCTCTTCATAATAGAAGCCTTGTCTAAAGGGTGTTAGAGCCTCTGATCTAGACTTCTACTGTTCTCGTGCCATATCCCTTCCATTCTCCTCATATTGGAGAACTTATTGCTAATTGCAGGAAATGTGCATGTTCTCATGCAGTAAGTCATGTTCATATTTGAAATCTAGAATCCTCATCTGTATTTAGAGAAGGTTGCTTTCCCCCAGTTGTTCTGTTAAATGCCTGCTGTCAGTTTTTTGTCACTAGGGAAATGTTTTGCAAATGGATATAAGCCAATTTAGTCATGCAAACTCTCCTAGGTTCTTTTTAGCAGCAACAACAACAACAAAAATAGTAGTCACTAAAAAGTTGGAGGTGGCCATGGATTAGCAATCCTCAGTGGCTGGAAACAGAACGAATTTGGAATCAAGTCTTGAGTTGGATTCTTACATTCTTTGTTCATGTATGAAGAGGGAGTAGATTAAAAATATTTTGGCCATTCTGCAAAATTGCATACCCTTAATTTTGCCAGTAAGAGCCAGCTTCCTAACTTTCAAACATATTAACTAGCCATGAATTTTGTAGATAAAACTCATTTTGAAACTCATTTCATTACCCAAGCTTCTGGTATTGATTAATAGATAAGAGAAGCGCATGTAATTGTTGCCTTTAAAGATTTTTATTTATTTATTTGACAGAAAGATATTGAGAGAGGGAACACAAGCAGGGGGAGTGGGAGAGGGAGAAGCAGGCTTCCCGTGGAGCAGGGAGACCGATGTGGGACTCAATCCCAGGACCCTGGGATCATGACCTGAGCCGAAGGCAGACACTTAACGACTGAGCCACCCAGGCGCCTGTAATTGTTGCCTTTAGAGCATAGGCTTTCTGATTCGATGCTGCCTGACTCTCAAGGCCAGCTACATTCATGGTCTGGGATGCAGCTTAACCTCATCTATACTGACACATAATATCACACTACCTATGCTGAAGTGTCTCAAGGATATTTACAGACAGTATAATCGGATGATTTCTCTTTCTCTTTATGAGATCCTAGGGTTCTTCTTTCTGTCAGCACCTCTGCCCACTGTAAGGATATGAATTGGCCCTTAATATACTCTGGCTGTTGATGAGAAATGCCTCTCTTCCCTGGCCACCCCATCTCCCCCCATCTCTTTCTTCCTCCCAGCACCACTCTGAGCAAAGCCGGGAATTTCCACCTCAAGGCCTTTGCCCTTGCTCTTCTCTCTTCTTGGAATGCTTTTCCCTTGGCTCCTTGCTTGCCTAGCTCTGTCTCATCCTTTAGTTCTCAATTAGAATGTCATCCCAGCAGAGAAACCTTTCCAGTGTACCGCATCTAATTCAGCTGACCCTTCTCCCCTGGTACTTTTTATGACATCACCCAGAGCATTTCCTGTGTATCACCCTTCATATCTGTTTTAATTTCTTTGTTATCTATTGTCTTGTTAATACTTTGTTGTTCTGTTCTTATTCATTGTCTTGTTTTCTTTTAAAGGCCAAGAGGTCAGCTGCCTTGTTTACCACTGTCTCCTTGGTGACTAGTGTAGTCCTTGCACATAGTAGATGTCCATTAAACGTTTGCTGAAAGAACATATATGACCTCATCCCTGGGCAAGGGAGATGGATTGTATGATCCTTCCCCTGTAACACTATTAAACACTTTGGCTTAGCGGAGCCAGAGTTCTCCTATTCATTCATTTCAGGTCACAAAGGCATCTTTGGGGGTCTTCAAAAACACAACCATTTCTTTACATATCACTAGATCCTTCAACCCTCAGTCCTAACAACCTCTCTCCCCTTTCTGCCTGCAAGAGTAGGACCACTCAGCCTGGCGTGTGGTGGCTTGTGCAGGTCTTACTCCACCCTCCATTAGGTTTTTGTGCCAGTTACAGATGATTGACTCTGAACTCCACATTCATCCTTTCTGCCTGCTCTGTGAAAATGGATCATGGCTCCTCAAACATTTTTCCTCCACCAGTTGGCTGAGTGTTAAGCTTTGTTAACAGAGGACACTGGAGAGACATCGCAGGAGGAAAGGATTTTGCATCCTGGTTTGCTATACACAGATTCACTAGACCCAAGTAACCTTGTAGAATGTCTGTTTATCCCAATGCTGTAGACAGAAGAATAAATATTATAGTATTATATATATATATATATATATATATATATATATATATATATATAATACAGTATATTATAGTAGAACAGCACTGAGTTCCTAGTCTTAAATCTTATTACGGGAATTCAGCACTCCGATAGGACTGTCTCGTCAGGGTGACCTTGTGCCAAATTATTTGCTAACAGAGTTTCTTCTAACTTGTCAAAATCTATTGATGTTGTGGCAGGGGATGTGTGCTCCTGGTTCTTCTAAAAACTGCCCAATTTATAAATAGCTTTGAGAAGCACAATTCATTAAAAGGAATCTATTAAGACCCCTAAGTCATAAGTCTTCCAATAGACTTGACAAAAGAAAATGAGATAAATCGGAGCTAAAGCTCTTCATCAAAAGTAGAACAATTATAAGTATCATAGCAAGTGCAAAGTGACATACTGCATCGTTGAGCAGATAAATGGGTAAACAAAATGGGGCATAAACATAGGATGAAATATCATCCTTAAACATAGGTTGAAATATCATCCTTAAAAAGGAATGAATGAACTCAAAGACCTTGTGCTAAGTGAAATAAGCCAGACACAAAAGGACATGTATGATTCCACTTAGATGAGGTATCTAGAGTAGTCACATTCATAGAGATAAAAAATAAGAACGATGGTTGTTAAAGGCCAGGAGGAGAAGAGAGTGGGGAATTATTTGTTTAGTGGGTGCAGAGTTCCAGTTGGGGAAGATGAATAAGTTCTGGAAATGAACAGGTTTGATGGTTGCACAACACTGTGGATACACTTAATGCTTAACACTGAATTATACACTTAAAAATGGTTAAAATAGTAAACTTTATGTTATATACATTTTACTGCAATAAAAAAATTAGAAAGTGACATATTCCAAAGTGAATACCTAATTGAGCATCTTGCCCTGAACCTTTCCTCTTCCAACAACACACACACCCCCTACCCTGCCTGAATCTTGTAGATTTTGTGTACATCATCCTTTCTGCTTTGAAAAAAACCACCTAATCTACCTAATAGGCAGATTGCCCACATGCTTTAAGGCAGTGCTGTCCAATAGCAATAGAAAGCGAGCCACATATGTAATTTTTAATATTTAGAAACCACATTAAAAAGTAAAAAGAAGAAAGCAAAATTAATTTAATATTATCTTATTTAATCCAATAAATCAATATTATCACTTCAATGTGTAATCAATACACAAAATTCCTAGTGAAATACTTAACTTTCTTTTATTGGCATTTTACACCTACTTCCCATCTCATTTTGGACCAGACATATGTGGCTAGTGGTGACAGTACTGGACAGTGAAGCTTTAAGGGCTCCAAAGAGGAATTTTTTAAGGTAAAACAGGTTTTAAAGAATTTAACCCTTGATTTTTCTACAAAGCAATGTAGGAGTTATCACATGGAAGATTGTATCTCATTTATTTTGTGATTTTTGAATTAGAACTAGAAATGGTGTATGTTGATGACACATAGTTTAACTTTTTTTTCTTAGTGGAACCTAATATAATGGTGCATCTAATAATTAGTGACATTTTAGATTCTTTTTTAAAAAGACTTATTTATTTTCAAGGGGTGAATGAGGGGCAGAGGGAGAGGGAGAATTTTAAGCAGACTTCGAGCTGAGTGTGGAACCCCAATGCGGGGCTCGATCTCATGCCCCTGAAATCATGACCTGAGCTGAAACCAAGAGTCAGAGGCTTAACTGACTGAGCCACTCAGGCACCCCATGACATTTTAGATTCTAAGAAATACCAGTCTTAACCCTCAGAGTCTTTGATTCTTCCTCTATAAAAGCAGCAATAAAGGACCTAGAGAACAGGATTGTTGGGAGGATTAAGTAAGATAATGTGTGTAAAATATTTAGCAGCTTTTAGAGGCTTTGTGTGTTTCTTGGCTTACAGCCCCCTTCCATCGTCCATTGCTTTGACCTCTGCTTCTGTCTTCATATCTCCTCCAGCTGACTCTCTTCCTTTCCTCCTTCACATGTAACGACCATTGTGATTACACTGGGCCCACTCAGAAAATACAGGATAATCTATCTCACGATCCTTAGTCACATCTGCAGAATCTCCTGTGAGGTACATATTTATAGGTTCCAGAGATTAGGATATGGATATCTTGATGGGGCCATTATCCTTCCTCCCACATCTGGAAAGGGGCAAGTTGCTGCTTTATCCTGATCTCTATCCTCTTTCCATGGACTACAAAGGACCCAACATGTAAAGAGACTTTTCTTATCAAGGCAAGCAAGCAAATGTAAACCCAAAGATTTGGAAATTTGCCAATGCAGCTATAAGTATGAAGAAAGAACAATCAGAATGGGTGCCTTCATATTGAAGTGAACTCTCTTCTTATATAGAAATGTCCCTGCCTCTTCTCACTTATTTTCCCAATTTGGAAATAAGCTCTCCCTACTGCTCTCTCATCTTTTTTTTTTTTTTAATTTTCTTTTATTATGTTATGTTAATCACCATACATTACATTATTAGTTTTTGCTGTAGTGTTCCATGATACATTGTTTGCATATAACACCCAGTGCTCCATTCAATATGTGCCCTCTGGAGGTTACTCTAAACTCTTTTAAAGCAATAGTTCTCAACCTTGGCTGTATATTGGAATCACCTGTGAGGGGGAGTTGGCGGGAACAGGGGCTTTTCAGAAATATCAATGACCCTAAATGAAATCTATCTGGGGTTGGGGTCCAGCCACCAAGGTCTTTAAATATCCTCAGGTGATTCTAATGTATTACTAAGGTTTAGTAATACATTACTAAACTGCCACACTGCCCTACTTCACTTGCCCTACCAAATGTAAGTGAATAATTAATAATGTCTCTTGAACAATTAGTAATCAAGTAAGCTGCTATTAAGATTTTCTCTCCTGGGAGAATTTTCTTTCAAAATTCAAAGGATTAGTGTAACTCTATCCTCTCTCTGGTGTAAAAGAAATAACTAGATTCTTCTTTCTTAGGCCCACAAAATGTTCTTTCTCTTTTTCTTTCCTTTACTAAATAATGTTTCACTTTGGTCTGCATATTTCTGGGAATCAGTGGCCTTGAAGTTGTAAGAATTTAGGAAGTTTCACCTAAGAAGGTGCTGGAAGAGGTCATTGAGAGGACACGACCACTGGATGACCCATGAGGTCCACTGGGCAATTGGTGGCTCCTCAACCCCTGCCCTGTCCTTGGAATGTGCTTTCCTTCTGCTTTCCCTACACTAGAAGCTGCCTCAAGGACAAAGAGTTGAGAGAGCCATGTGTTGTTGAGATCATCTGGATGGAATACTTCACAGAAGCTAGTTAAGGTCTCTGTATAAACTGTTAAGATTCTGGACAGCAGCTGAAGAGATCTGCTCATTTTGCAGCCACCCAAGACAAGCGTCATACCTAAGTTCCCTTGCTTATTAAACCTGCCCCCTACCGACCCGGAGGGGCCTGACTCTTCTGTCTTTCCTTGTCTTCTGTGTATGGGGGACAGTTTGCAAACCAATAGAGGGCCCTCACAATTATCTGGTACATTCTTCTCCCTCCAGTCCCATCAATATCTAATCCGCTGGAGACACAAGTTTATTGAATTCATTTTGAACTGTTTCTTGCCTACCAAATGTAAGTGAATAATTAATAATGTCTCTTGAACAATTAGTAATCAAGTAAGCTGCTATTAAGATTTTCTCTCCTGGGAGAATTTTCTTTCAAAATTCAAAGGATTAGTGTAACTCTATCCTCTCCCTGGGCAGTTAGATTAGTCTATTTAAAAGCCTGGGGGAGTTTTTGGATTATCATTCCTCACCTCCCCTCAGTTAGGAAGCTCTTCCTCCTCCATCTTCATGGGTTGAAATCTTACCTCTCTGTCAATGTTTATTATCAAATGACACCTCCCCCATTAGCTCCTTCCTGTTCTTGATGTAATCTATCTATCTATCTATCTATCTTTCTTTCTTTCTTTCTTTTTCTTTCTTTCTTTCTTTCATCTTTCTTTTCTTTCTCTTTTTGAGCCTCCCTGGCACTCTGTATCGTCTTCTTGATACTTCATTCTTCTTTGCATTACAGTTGCTGAATACTTTCTCTTTCCCTTGCTAATAGATTATAAACTATTTCAACTCTTTCAAGGTAGGAATTATATAATAAAATACACAATCCTATTGAGCGTGTTTTTCCCAGTATAGTAGTGCAGGTAGGAGGGACATTAAAATTTGGCGAACTGAATTTTTTTCTTGTAAGATTATTCAATGGTGATCTTCTCAGTAGGACAAAACCTTGCAGAGAAGATAGGTTTCCCATTTCCCAGGAAGTTACTGGTACATTCGGCTCCAGGCTTACATTGACTCATCAGTTTCTTGGACCAGAGATACTCAACACCATGCCTGGAGAGGCAGGGGGCCTTTTCAGCACCTTATCTCAGTTTTACCTCTTATTTCCAGACGGCAATACTGATGTGGTTTTGTTTAAAGTTGAATGCAAACACAGTTCCAGGTTAAACTGGCCTGGAAAGTAAAGAATCTCCTAACCACCTACCTTTGCAGCAGGAAAATTCTAGCAAAAGGAAGGATCCATAGCCAGGAAATCCATCCCCTTTCCCATCAGACCCTCTGGGACTTCCTCCTTCTGCCATGCTGCCCTGTGCTTCACTGCCCTACTTGATCCACCCCATCTCACCACCCCCAAACTGTCATTCTCCTCATAACTGTCCAAAATCACTGCTTTCTCATTTTTCTGTGACTTAGCTCAGTGGGGCTGAGAAATTCAGGATCTAAAAAGCTTCCAGGTAGACCCAGCCTTCACCAACCTGCCAACAAACCTCCCAGAAGAAAAAGAAATCCCAAGTCCAAGCAAGGGGGGTCAGGCTCCTACAGACTGCTGGCTACACGGGAGGGCAGCTTTGCCAGCTGAGAGCCGTGAGGAGAGCAGCAGGGAAGCCTTCCACCTGCTCAAGCAAGTGGAGGGAGCAGCGCCTGCCCATTCATGGTCTCTGCCACACAGCCAGCAGCTCTTGAGCTTGGGGACCGTGGAGCCTTTCAGGATTCAGACTCGCTGAACTCCCAGAGGGACCAACTGATGCTCTTCTTTCAGGCTGGCACCCCCACACAGGGAGTGATGACCATGGCATCAAGGCAAGGATTTCAATATGTGGAGTGTGGGGAAAAGACCCACCATGAACATTTCAACTGGGCTTTGCAAAAGAGCAAACTGCAGGGGACAATGGCACCCCTGGGATAGGTTGGATTCCCTCTAAGTCCAATTTTGTAATACTACCAGCTGTAACATGAGAGTGACTTGGCTATGTGTGAGAACCAAAGCTTTCATAGGGATGGGCTCCTCAAGAGCCACTCCAGGCAAAGCTGCTCTTGGTGGAGTCACCCTTCTGTTACTCCCTCAATTCAACACCCTGACCCACCTGCAGGTGACAGTGGCCTTAATATTTCTTTCAGGACCCCCCAATAAAATCCAGTTCTCCCACCTTGTATTCCTACTAAGGTATGGATGGCCCATAGTGCCTTAATATAGCATTATCCAAGGCATTTTTAATTGTAATCATTAAGCTAGAGCTATAATTGAGCTCCAAAGTAAAATTTAACACAGTGACTGGAATGATATTGGATCTCTGTAGTAACTTTAAACAAATCATAGAAGAGAGGAAAATAAGTAACTGATTACAGTTACTGGTTCAATAGTTCTACTAATTAGCAGACTAATATTGGATTTGGAGATGACTTCAAGGGTCTTTATTACATCTGAAACATGAAAGGCAACTGTCCTGGGGAGTCAAGAGGTGGCCCATGAGCCCTGGTTCTGCCATTTGCTAACTGGATAATCTCAGGCAATTCACCAAACTATGAAATGGAGACCATATGGAAGTATGTAGCACAGTGTCTGCAATACAGTAGATGATCAATAAATGTGCTATTGATAGTTCTGAGCCCCAATTAGGCCAGCATTTATACGTCAGAGAAGCTTAGGAGTTACCTGTAACCTTGATATTGAGTGTTGGAATCTGCTATAAAATCAAGAGTCTTTGAGAGCATGGTTTATTGCTTATTTTTTGAACTATTCCCCTTTCTTCTCTGCCTTCCAGTACATTCATTGTGCAGTGAATGATCTTAGAAAGCACCCAGAAACCAACCTCGGGCCCAGAAAGCGTGTATGGCTTGTATAAAATCAGAGAAGTAACACAAAAGCTAGGACCAGGGTCCAAGGCTTGACTCTTTTTTTGGTGCTTTTTTTCAAGACAACACTGAGGCCGGCAAAAAGATATAAAGTGCATTTTTTTAAAGAGGCATTTCCAATGCTATGTTTGGAACAGGAGAAATGAAAGAGATACGCCACTCCTTAGGGCATAGGGTATAATGTTCATAGATAAGGGTCTTATTTCACCTCAATCTTCCCTATCAAGGAAATTGATCTTTTGCATGATAAAGAGGATAGTCTGAAATAGTTAACAGGTAATTAAGTTTTAAGATAGGTGAGAAGATATAAGGAGAGTACCTAATCCATTTAATTGAATTCAAGCCTCCAGACCCAAAGAAATTCCATTTCAGAATACTGAAAGAACTTGCAGCTGTTGTAACAGGCTCCTGGGGGAGAGAATGATTAGCCACCTTAAAGGAAGGGTTAACTAGCTGCCTGGGGTCAGCAATTATTACAAGACCAAAGGAGATTTCACACCCAAGCCTCCCTGCTCCAGCAGTTTCTACTCTACCAGGTGTCTCTGGCATCTAAACAGGCTAGTTTATTCCTCATAGAATTAGGGTTTTGAGTGATTGCAATAGACTAACATGAAGCAACCAAACCAACAAAATGAAATTTAATCGAGCACATGGTAAATCCTGCATTTAGTATTATCTTTTAATCTGCACGAATACAAAGCTGAGGAAATGTAGAGTAAGAATAATTCATGTTCAAAAGATTAAGGATCTCGGCTGAGGGGCATCTGGGTGGCAAATGTGGCTAAGGGACCGACTCTTGGTTTCGGTTCAGGTCATGGTCTCGGGGTCGTGGGACTGAGCCCCATGTCAAGCTCCCAACCCTGAGCTCAGCACAGAGTCTGCTTAAGATTCTCTCTCTCGGGGGCGCCTGGGTGGCTCAGTCGTTAAGCGTCTGCCTTCGGCTCGGGTCATGATCCCAGGGTCCTGGGATCGAGCCCCGCGTCGGGCTCCCTGCTCCGCGGGGGGCCTGCTTCTCCCTCTCCCACTCCCCCTGCTTGTGTTCCCTCTCTCACTGTCTCTCTCTGTCAAATAAAAAAATCTTAAAAAAAAGAAGATTCTCTCTCTCCCTCTCCTGCCCCCCCACCCCCGTGCTTGCTCTTGCTCTCGCTCTCTCTCAAAATAAATAAATCTTAAGAAAGAAAGGGATCTTGGTTGACTCCAAGCACATCACATATCTTTGTTTGATACAGTTGCCAAACTGGCTAATGAACTCTTGGGAAGCATTAATTTCTCTGAATAAAGGAGGAGAGAGCTACTGTACTTTGTCAGATCTCATCTGTAGTATTCTGTTCAGCTCCGTAGGTGTCCAGGGAAGGGTAAATAAGATAATACAATTCTAGAAGCCATGCCATGTGACAGCTTAAAGGACTGGAGAATGTTCATTTGGAGAATGGAAGGCTGTTCAGTTTTAGTGACTAAAATACGACAGAAGCCATTATTTTACTGTGTGGCTTTATAAGACAGGACTAAGATTAACTACTAGATAAAGGCAAACTTTTATCTCTTGTAAGGGAATGGAAACTCATGGTGCTTGAATACCCATCATGGACCTTTTGTTGTGCTAGGTGCTTTGTATTATTTTGTTAAAATCTCTCAGAAACTGATGGATTTTGGGGGGGTGGGGGGTAAGCTCCCTGTTGCTGGAAGTCGGATGTCCAGCTCAGCACTGCTCACGTAAAGCAGTAGTGACCCCTCTTCTGCTTCCCAGACTTGGGAATGCCATCCAGGCCCCTCTGGAGCCAGCGTCCTGCTTGGAGGCAGGCTCTCTGGATGGCAGAAAAGACCATTTGTGCTTCTGCAACGTGGATTTCCAACACAGCTTCAAGGTTCACTGGATCACTGACTGCAAGCATGGGGCTACGGTGTCCTTATTTTCCTCAGCTCATATTTCTTAGCCAGTCTTGAATGTTGGGATGCTCCCACGTCTACCTAGGATGTGTCTGTGGGAAGGGCTGGGCACTAGAGGAGAACCTGGGATTGCGTGACTGGAGATGGCACAGGAAGTAATACTCTGGGTATACATTTCTTGGCCGGTTGCAGCCATTTTCTTCACATACACCTATAGTCTTAGAATCAGTCACTCCAATGCTGAAACCCTCCAGGCTAAGGAATGCTTCTGGCCAGTAAACAGTATCAGCCAAGGTCCTGGCAGGAACCAGAATTCAACTTGGAGGATTCCAATGAAGAATTTAATGAAGGGACCGTTATAAAGGTATGAGCGTGGAAAACAAGAGGAACTTCAAATGCACTAGGTACACTCCAACGTCAAGGCTGTGTACTTGCTGTCTCCCTCTCAGCTATACCACCACCTCCCCATTGCCCAGAGCCCCCGCCATCCACAGGGCTTCCTCATCTCATTCAGGTCTTGGCTATCATGCTACCTTCTCAGGTGAGCATTGTAGCTGCTGCTCCTCATCATTCCCTTCCTCCTCCCCCACCTAACTTTTTATAGCACCTAATGTCGTATGACATTTCTATATTTTAATTATTGATTATTTGCCTCTACTCACGAGAACCTGGGCAGAGATTTTTGTGTGTTTTGTTCATTGCCATAATCCCGGTGCCTAGAACACTACCTGGTCCAAGGAAGAATTTCAATAAGCATTTGTTGAATTGATGAATACTAATTGTATTTGTAAAAGCTCATAAAGAGAACTGTCCAAAAGTGACAACTGATCCATCTTTTTGCTTCAACTGGGCTGATCACATTCCTGCCCTTTTTGGGGAAGCCCGCTGAAACGCAAGAGCTTTTATATGGCCACAAGAGGGCGCTGTTGATCAGTTTTTCATTTTTAAGAAGTCCTTCTGAGACCCTTCACCCTCTCCTCCCCAGACCCCAAAAGAAAAGGTGGGGCGAGGTCATGTCTACAGCCAAAGCAAATACAGTGTATCTCTACCATTCCAGCATTGCTGTGCAAGTGAAATGCAGTTAAAACCTGTGTCAAGAATGGTCTCAAAAGGACAAAAGGTCATCAGAAAGCGAGAACCTCAGGAATGTATAGGAGGAAGGAGATGCCAAATGTGCAAGGAGCATTCAGAAGAAGGCAAGTGAAGCTCTCCCAGGTCTGGAGGGATTAGAGGAGACATTATGGGAGAGATGGCATTTGAATTAGGATTTGAATGATAGGAATGATAGGTAGGTGCAAAATCGTGTTTTGCTGATTTTACACACTACATTTTATATGTCACTTGAATTTTAGAGTAATTTTCTTCTCAGTTGAGAATGAGTAACCATCTGTGTACATGGGGAAAAAAAAGGTTAGCTTTTTAGGACATCCACTCCTATAATACATAGTGAAATATAAAAATAAAAAAGCTTTAGGAAGGACAATGGGTTGTTAAAATATTGGCTGAAAGCATACCTTATATCCACCTCATGATTCCTCAATTGAATAGCCTTTGTACCCACCCCAGAGGACATGGAGAATGTTACAAATGAAGACATGATTTTTTTTCTACTGTTTCTTCAGTATGGAGCAGAGAGTGGAAGTGCTGGGGGAGGTTTTCTTACCTCTGAGTGTAGCTTTTCTCAAAACAGGTGGAAACTGTGAATGTTTAATGAGGCCCCAGGACTCACAGACCAAATTCACAGACCAACACAATGGACACTGGTCAAACATATTCTTTATTTAAAAGAGAGCCACTGCAAAGGGAAAACAAGGGAATAGAATGAAATGAAGAGGTCAGATATCCAAGTCAAGGCTCCCACTTCCTTCTTGGCCCACCACCGATTCAGGGCTACAGTCACGTCCCCCTTCTCTACTGGGTGCCGTGTGGAGCCCCCCACGTTACTTCAGATTAATGCGGTAGAACTTCTTCCACCTCTAGAGTGAGGAAGGGAAATAAGACTTCCCTCAGCCTCTTCAAGGTGTCCCTGCTCATTACCATGGGTAGGGCATCCACAAGAAGGTCTGGGTTTATGTACTGCAGGTGGAAAAGCGCATAACCCAGCAGCCTAATGAAGATCATGACCATGAAGACAAGACACCTGAAATGCCTGCAAAGAGATATTCTTGGTTAGCATGGGGGACAGGGACAGCCTAGGATCCAGCTGTAGGAGGTGAAGCTCACACTCATAAATAACTGAATTGCTTTCTTCAGGCAAAACTGATGGAGAAGGGAGACCCAAAGGATGAGGGTAGGGGATAGGCGATTGCAGAAAAAGATCAATGTAGTAGTTAGGCATTGCATAAGGCTCTCCTGACATGTAAGCCCTCTGACAGAATAGATGTCCATATAGAAAAAAGTTGGGAGGTGGAAAAGGAGATTTTCCAGGTATTACATAAGTGGCAGGCCTTTTGGGGGTTGCCAGAAAATGTTCAGGACTGTCACACCTATGAGTCTCATGACCAGTAGTCCTCTTCTGGTCTACTATAGCAAGAAGTTCTAGAATTTGGAATAAGATTGGGACATCTCTGACATGATGTCCAGGCAAAATCATTAGGATAGGTTTTTTTTCTAAACATCAAGTGTCAAAAGAGACCAAGTTAAACAATAAAAGGTGTGTGTGTGTTTTCTTGTGTGCTCCCAAGAAAATTTCACACTGAAATCTTGTCTAAGGCCTTCAGTCTTTAATTATATTGAAATGTCATAAATTGAAGCTCTTCACTAAAGTGCTACATGGAGCATTTCAGAGTTAGTCCCCTTGTTTCAAAAATTAAGACAGAAAAGGCATAGAGAGTTTAGGTGATTTTTGTTTTCTAAAATGTTCAGCCTACGGTGAAAGAACTGAGAAAATTAATGAGCCCTGAACCATCTTCTCAGCAAAGAGTATAGCGGAGATTATCAGGTTCAGGATCTGAAAAATAGAAAGGGGTCATACCAAGAACCATAAGAATGGAAATGCAAAGTAAAATGCAGCCTGCAGCCTTCATCTTGAAGAAATAGCTACTTTTTCCAGCAAAGTAAAATGCAACCTACAGCCTTCATCTTGAAGAAATAGCTACTTTTTCTGTATAACTCTGGTGTTGTGGAAAGGAAGGAAAGAAGAGTTGGGAGAAATCTGGGGCTGCCTGATATTTTCTGGCTGGTGGGTGTATTCATCCTTATTCCTTATACCCTTACCAAGTCACTCGCTTCTAGAGAGTGAATGTGGCCTAGACTGGGTAAAAACCAAGATTCTACCACTTACCTGTACCAAAAGATTCTCTTCTGTTTCTTAATGATGGTCTTCTCCTATGGGAAGCAAGAAAAGCCACAGCTGAGCCTGTCTGTGTGGTCACAGACAAGCAGTGTAGTAGGGTACCAAGAGCCACCCAGGAGACAAGAGTCAGGCTGCCTGGATTTGAATCCGGACTTTGCCACTTTCTAGCTGCCATAGTGTGGAACGAGGTACCAAACTTCATTATGTCCTAACTCTAGGTTTATTACAAAGGGGAGAGGATGCAGGGAGCAAGGAGAGAGAAGCCAGGGGAGGGAGGGATAAAGGAACACTCCAGTGTGGGACAAGGAAGACTTACCATGTTGCTTTGGATGGTCTTTACCAGAATTGACCCAGGTTTCACAATTTGGGAAGAGTTGTTCTGGGCTTTGAATCTGGGTGAAAAAAATCGGATCCGAGAATGATATAATCTGAGGGGCTGATGAAAGGTACTTTTCTAAGTCATGCAACACTGATGATTTATTTCCCAGATTCTTGATAGCATTCACAGGGTTCAACATTCAAAACTCATAACTGTTCAACGTACAGAGATACCAGGAAACTGTGGTCCGTTCTCAAGGGAAAAGACAATCAGTGAAGAATAACCCTGATGTAACCCTGATGTTGGGTTGAAATTGCAGAAAGTCTCACACATGTATGGTCACCTGACTTATAAAACAAGGCACCACTGAAAATGCATGTTCTCTTAAATAAATGGTGCTGGGTCAATAGGCTCTCCACACAGAAAACCATGATCTTGATCTCTACCCCACACCATAGAAGAAAACAAATTCCAGATGAATGCGAATTTAAGTGCACAGTAAAATAATAAAACAAAATTGTAGGGGAAAGCATAAGAGAATAGTTTTATGACCTAAAGAAAGGACTAACCAAAAAAACAAAAGTCAAAAACCCCAGAAAAAAACAAAAACTGGTCTGAGAAGCCCTTTGCCCTTCCAGGACATCCCAGTGACTGTCACTGCAGTCTATCAGGGACATAATTTTTCCAAACTTACACTTCTTTTTCAAGAAGCATCACCTCTTTTTCCTTTTCCATCTGCCTCAGAATTTCCTGGTATTTCTTCCCATGGAAACAAAAAAAAATTGTTATAATGAAGAATTTCTCCATATTTCATTATGATGTCATTGATGATTCTCCTAAGACTAACTCCTTATACTCCAAATGGTGCATGCATGAGTGTGTACACATGAGTAGGGAAATATTCTAATAAAAATTGGGAGATACCGGGACTAGATGGATATATCTGAAAAGAAAAAAAAAGAGTTCTCGCTTTGGATTCTGCTTGTATTCAAGTCCCAGTTCTGATGCTTACTGTTGTGTTCCCAGAGCACATTACCTAACTCCCCTAAACCCCAGTGTCCTCTTGATTATAACAATATCATCCCAATAGTTTTACTGGACAAATTAATGTAGAAAAATACTGTATGTTGAGAGCTTACAAATACTGTATGCGCCATTGCCCGGCACAGAGTAAGTCCTTAACATACATCTGTCCTGTTGTTGTTGCTATTGTATAAAAGACATTTTCCCCGGTGGCAGATTTTAGCCCAATGAGAAACCAAGGAGCCCATAGCTTTGGAGAAATTCTGCCTCTTCTCTGACTTGCCCCTGCTGGCAACATACCTTTATGTAGTGGGCCTGGTCCTCACAGAGCTGATGCAAAGATTGGTAGTCGTTCTCTATCTAGAAAGAAGAGAAAATTAACAAATCTCATCAGAACCAAGCCTCGGCTGCTCCTGGGGACCCTAACTGGTGCATTGGACATGTGGCTGGTTACCAAGCAACTTCTAATTTTAAGGGAAAATAAGCATATCACAAAGCAGTGATCTCATCATTCAGGGGCACAGTATAATTTTGAGCCAAACAAAAATTGTTTGCCAGGTTGTCATATGCCTGTCAGGTGAAACATCAGGAGAGGTATCAGGGCACTTGGGTTTGGGATTCAGCAATAGTATTTTGAAGGGAGCGGTAAAAGGGTGTTTACGAAATGGTAAAACCAGTACTTCTAATATAAGCTTTCTTGCCCTTCACCTGCATGTGAATCAGAAATTCCTCTGCCAGATGTTCCTGCTACTCCCCCTCCCATGCCTCCAGCTGTCCTGTTTCTAAGACTTTGGGGTGTTCTCCCATTTATATCCTGGCCAGACCCTCAGTGAGGAGACACTGCCTCTACCTTGAGCAGTTCCTTCTCTTGCTTTGTGCAGGACTCTGTTGACTTTTGTAGTCTGACCTGGAAGACAGAAGAAAGTTCTTAGCATTCTTTTGTGGAAGGCAAATGGGTAATGATCACCCTCTCTCCAGACCAGCAAGGAACATGATAAAAATGGCTATCATGTATTGAGGGATTGAGGACACATTTTCACAATCTGGGGTGGGCACTATCATTAGCCCTATCTGATAGATGGGGAGACAAAGGCAAGAAGTTAAGTGCTTAGCTTCTTTAAAAGTCACATGGTGGCAGAGCTGACAGTTAAGCCTTGGTCATCTGACTGCCCAGTCTCTGAGCCTTACCATCCTCCTTCTTCTAGCCTGACTGACCAAAGCTCACAGGCCTCTTTCTCCCTCTTACCTTCCAGAGGGTACACTCACACAAATCTGCAGAAAGTTTCCCAACAGGATTTCTGTCCTCTATGGGGCATCCAGTTCATTCATTCATTCAACAAATATTGAGCATCTACTATGTGCCAGGCACTGTTCTAGGCACTGGAGAAATAGGAGTGAACAATATAGACCAAAACTCTCGCCCTCATTGGGTTTATCTTCTCATAGAAGAAAAAGATAAACTACATTTTAAAAAATAAAACTTTTTTGGACTATAAGCCATGGGTTGGAAAATGAGATAAGATTATTGACACATTGCTGTATAATTATGGAAGTTTGTATTCTCATCTTACCTGAATATCCATATTTTTTTTTAAAGATTTTATTTATTTGAGAGAGAGAGTGAGAGAGAGAGAGAGAGAGCACAAGAGGGGGGAGCGGGAGAGGGAGAAGCAGACTCCCTGCCGAGCAGGGAGCCCGATGTGGGACTCGATCCAGGGACTCCAGGATCATGACCTGAGCCGAAGGCAGTCGCTTAACTGACTGAGCCACCCAGGCGCCCCTGAATATCCATATTGTGCGTCATTCAGACCCTAAGCTTCTTGGCTGGTTCCTGATGTGCCTTCAGCATGTGTGTTCTAGTGATTGATGGGTGATGAGGTCTCGAGCAATCCCCTCTACTTTGATGACATTGAAGTGACCTCTGCAGTTACTTGACTAATCATGTTATGAATGCCCCACAGGCCATGAGGTAAGGGAGAGGGAACAAAGACATTGGCTCACCTCTGAGAAGCACACAGACATACCTAGCCTGGGAGAGTCCTTGAAAGTTGTTCCTCCCGAACCTAGACTTGACACACATCTCCCAGAAAGTCTCTAGGTTTGCTCTTCTACTCACCTTCAGTTCTGCCAACATCTGCTTTAGGGCTTCTTTATTAAGGCCATCATTCTTATGTCTCCTTGAAATCTGAAATACCATCCCCAAAACCATGAACTGAGTGAGGCACACAGACATCAAAAACTGGGATAGTGGCCGACTTTGGGGTCTCGGGGCTATGGAATGGTGGTGGTTAATGAACTTAGATCCCAGGTAGAAGCTTCTGATAGAAGAGTGTCTCCTTCTTGCTCATGGGAACTGCCTGACTCCAGGCTGGCTGGAAAGACCTTTTTGCTCCCATAGGCCATGAAAACAAACGCCCAGGGAGCAAGGAGGAAGGGGGGGGCAGAACAGTTGGGGGAGGGAGGGAAAAATCTTTTCTCCTATAGTCAGTCCCTTAGCTATCTCAGCAGACCTGTAATCCCAGGGAACAAATGGGGGTGTTCATCAGAGTTTGTCCTAAGTGGGTGGCAGAGGGGAGGGAGCACACCCATTTAGCCGGTTGCTCCTTCTTGGGTCTTTCTGACTAGAGAGTTCAGGAGTTCAGATGATTCTGTCAAGATTCCTAAAAAATGAGCCTCCTTCAAGGGGGGCCCACCTTACCTTCTTCTGAAGCTCTACCACATTCCTGCTCAGAATCTTGTTGCTTTTTTCCTGTGGAAAGGAAGAAGTAAAGGGGATGCACCTGCTCTGTTTCTGTACTTTCACTCTCCCTGGGTCTCTAAAATATGGTCTGGGGATGAGTGTATCGAGGGGGAAAAGGACACTCTGGCCCCACACAGAGGAAATGGGAAGAGAGCCCAGGCCTGGGGCCCCCATGCCAAGCGCTTCATTCTCAGAGCACTCTCGTCTGATTTCTCCAGATGTAGCAAGGACCATGGATGATGATCCCCTGGCAAAGAGAGAGCAGCAGCAGACTGCAAGCCAAATGTGTCACAGGGTCCTTTTCTAGACACCTTCTTACCAGCTTTGCTGTCTCTGATTCCAGGTTCCTCAAGGTTTCCTCCTTCTCTGATGCGATATGGTTCAACTCCTCCCTCTCGTTGGCTCGTCCTAGTGACAGGGCAATCTCTCCTTCCAGACTGAAAAGTACAGACACCCAGATGTGGATCACTCATGAGGACACTGCCAGCGTCCCAGCTTAGGAAGCCAAGGTCTCAGGGCGGTGGGCGGGGGGGTATACTGACTGCCAAATGCAGTGGCAATACAACGTCAGCCTCATGTGGAAATTTAATGCAAGAATCTCTACATAAAGCCCCTGGGGGCATCACAGTTCATGCTTCAGAATTTAACACGCCAAGATTTATCAACGAAAAAGGAAACCTTCCTCCCATCTTCTCTTTATTCAAAGGGCCATTTTGTTGAGGAGAAGCCCTTCCCTCACCAACCGCAAAGCCTGACCTTTGAATAGCTTCTTCCTTCTCTTGAATTTTCCTGAGAAGAACTTGATTTGCCTCATCCAGTCTCTGCAGGTCCTTTTCAAGGTCTGAGTTCAGGTAGTCAAGGTTTTGTTTTGTGACTTCTAATTTCGGTATTTCCATCATCTCCTGCCTACAGGAAAATCAGCTTTCTTATTGAGCTCAGGACAGGAAAACAGAGGAGCCCTAAGAAGGTTTCCCTGGAATCATGACCAGAGTTGAAGACAGCCGCCTAACTGACTGAGCCACCCAGGTGCCCCTCAAATCACATTTTAATTTTAAATATTGTAAATGGAACCCATTAAAACACAAACCTTTTATAAAGCAGAAGGAATTTTTTTTTCATATGAACAATTATGCTCCAACTTACTTATTTTTTAAAATTTTTTTATGGAGTATGTGGAATCCAAGCTACACCTATAAAACATGTAAAGATCTGCCAGGATGAGGGGATTTCTTCAGTACCCTTCTGTTACAGTCTCCTGAGGAGTTTATGCTGTGTATTTTCTACCCCAGTCAAGTAGGCCCACAGGCTGGGTGGGGGGCAGGGGTGGGAGTGGATCTTTTCTCCAAATCTGACTGACTTGCTTTTTGAGGCCTTAGCTATTTCTGAAAACCCTACCATTTATTAGTATGAGGAAGTCCAAAGATCTGAAACTAAAGTCTTTTCTCCCCTGGAAGGGTCCCAGGCCTGAAGAGATAATGTCCTGCATCATGGAGGTTCTCTTCCTTACTGGATTGGGGCAGATGCTTCCCATAGCAGCTCCTCTACTGAACTTTATCATCTTTATTACTTACACATCATCCAGTGGGTCCTGTCCAGCTACTTCCATTGTTTCCTAAATGTTAACACACACATTTATTACGTAAACGTAGGCCCTAATGTCCAGCATAGTAACAGTTGCCCCACACTAGCACAGGAGGGAGCAGGCAAAAGTTTGACCAGGCAAGACAGAGCTGAGAAGAGACCCGTGCCTCCTAGTCCCTCCTGTTTTCCAGCATCAGCCGCAATGTTTTACTAAATTCCGGTAATCCAGCTTTTGTTTTAACTTCAAATTGCATAAGTGAATCCCACGGGAGTACAGAAATCTTCTTGTTTTCACAGTTTTTCACATTTTGGCTACCTTTCCCTTTCCTGGCCTGCGTTTGTCTGGTCACAGGTAAAGCACTAAGGGCACTCAAGCTTATGTCTTTTGGCAAATGCACTGAGAGTTTATTTCTAACCCAGATCTCCAGGGAAACTCAGGGGAAAAAAATAATAGAGAAGAGCCAGAGGGTGCCATGAAGCTGGCTGCCTGATTTCTAGGTCTATTGCCATCTGAGTTCTAACAAGTTCTAGATATCGCAGGCTGAGTCGATTCTGAAATAGCAGCAAAAGCAGCGGGGTGGACAGCAGGATACACCTGCCAACAGGAAGAAACAAATGTTGGGCTCCCAGGGACGGTGCCTCCTAACCGCTGCCCCGAGACTAAAGTTCAGGACCGAAACCAATCTAAGAAAAGTAGAGTTCTACACTCCCCTCTCCTTTCATGTGCCAGCTTCTCTTCTTTTTTCTTTCCTCTGAAGCTTTTTGCCTTTAATTCTCTTTTTAATTCTTTCTCACACCTCCTTCCCCTTTCATCGCTCCCCTGCATTTTCCCTGCTTTCTCTACACACAAGGCATCCCAGCCTTTGATAATGCCCTCCGCACTCACCCTTCTCTTCCCCACTGAGATTTCTTCAGGTCTCACTGAGATTTCCAACCGATTGTCAGAACTTTCAGAAAAGGTATCTCCTTACTGATTGAGGCCTCCACATATCACCAGACCTGTCCTCTCCAGCAGGGTGGGGCAGCATGTCATAGTGGGTAGGGTTGGGGGGCAACAACAACTCCCACATCACCCCTGTAGGCAGCATGGGAGCAGAGTTCAGAGCTTCAGGGCAGTTGAAGTCTCTTCCTACACAGCGGTAAGGTGTATGGAACACATTTCTGGACACAGGGTCAGTCCCTTCTGAGATGGCAGTTAGCTCTACGGAACACGTTTCTTCATGTCTCCAAGCCCTTAGGCCTAGTGGCAGTTGAGATCACTCTCTCTTCCTTCTTCGACTCCTTGTGATACGTGTGCCGCCTGCTGCACCCAAATCCAAATTATGCATTTCTCTTGAAGGCATCCGAGAGCTATGGGGCATGGGATAGGAAGGTCTGAGAGCAGGCCCAGAGGAATCAGAGATGTCTTCTCTATGGGCCAAGCAAGTCCTCCTTCTCACCAAGTTGGATTCTTGGAGCTACAGAAGAAACTCCTTTATTTTCCCTGAACTGGCACTGCCAACACATGGGGAAAGAAAGGTCTGATGTTTCAAAGATGGAGTGTATGGAGGTGGAACAGGAAGGAGGAAAGAGGAGTGTTAGGTCCCGAAACCTGATTCCACTGCCTCCTCCTTCAAAATTCCTCCTCATTTTCTGAGGTCTTAAGTTACTAGAGCACTAGATGGGATTTCACACGCCAGTGTCACTCTGCTAGGCAGTTCTGGATTCTCTGATTGAGAAGATGAGGCAGTATGCAGAGCTGGAGAGAGATCAGTGAAGGTGTGTACTTGGATTTCAGATCTGTCCCTTGCTGTCCCTTACACTCCACTCACTCTTCCATGATGTCAGTGTAACCTTTCCCAGCAGAACTGTGCTAATCTCAAGTCCCTGGAAAGGCCTTCCAGAACATACCACTGCCTCTCCAAGAAAATATCTCTCCCACACAATAATATCTGTCATTTAATTGTATCCATCCTTCTCGGCTCAATTCAAATGCTGCTACTTCCACACCTTCCCAGATACCTTGCCTCCAAGCCCAGCAGAACGAATCCCTCCAACCTCTGTTCTCCTCTTTTGGTATTTTGTATTGTTTTTAGGAATGTGTACACACTGGTCTTTATTCCACAGTTAGGCTAAAAACCCCTTGAGAGAGTGTGCTTTAATTGAAGCCATTTTGATTTCCCTCCCTAGTTGAGCTCCAGGAGAGCCTTGTACATAGAATCCAGTGGGAATGGTACCCCCTGGAGTTGTTGAAGAAGGGGGTGGCTTTGAAAATGGAGAGTGGAAATAGGCTGGGTAGGGACAGAGAGCGCCTGAATGTCATTCCATCCTGGCATTTCAGAGGTGTGTTACCTTGGGCAAGTTACTTGAGCTCTCTGAGCTCAAGTCTTCTGACCTGTGAGATGGGCATTATTCCTACTTCATGAAGTTGTGGTGGAGATGAAATGAAATAATATATGTAAAGCTCTTAACAGCGTGTGTGGCACACAGAAGCACTTAATTCCCTTCCATTCTCCAACACAACACATACTCCATTTTTCTGTCTTATATTACCTTCACACATGGTGTTATGCTGAATGTTTTTAGAAGAAGTGAATGAATAAATGACTCCTTCCACTCCCTTTATCTAGAACAGGTGTTCTCCTCCCTTTCCTTCTTACACCTGAGAGGCTCTCACCTGTACACCCCGATTAGTACACTGTCATTAGCAGCACAGCACACAATAGCGGAATTCTCGACAGACGACCCTGACCCCCGTGAGGCTGGTCCGTGGTCATCAGGGATGCAATCTGAAAGCTTCTGCCCAATGTCCCAGAGCAGTAGGTACCTCTGCTTGAGAATTACTGATGAAGAACAAATTCTCTACACCAAACTGCCTCTCTCTTTTCTGTAAAGACACTGCACAAAATCACCCTCTCCATGAACTCTCCCAAAATGAACCCTTCTTAGCTTATTGCCCCAAGTAGACAACGTGACTTTGGAAATGACCATGTTTTCCTTTTTGTTTTGACACTAAGAAGCAAAAACACCACATTCGAAGCCCCCAATTTTCGTGACTGTACTGGACATTGTGGCCTGTGTATCTTTCCCTTAGTCCTATTCTCCTATTCATTTTTCATGTGATTCTGATTTTTAACTTATTTTCCACTATTTTGTATTAAATAGATTGTTCCATATGATACAGCTATAGGTAAGTAAACATGGACATAGTTAGAGTTATAAATAATAGCAAATAGATAAAGATCTGAGAGGGGTAGTGTGTTTGGGTGTCATAGGTAACAACATTGGCTATGGAATCAGACCACACAGACTTTGAATACCTGCTCCACCAGTTCCCAGATATGAGGTCTTGAACAAGTTATTCAACCCCTTGGACTTCAGGTTTCTAATTAGTAAAGTGTATTTGGATCGTTCTATGGCATATAAGATACTTTGAAAGTGTGGGTCCCATAGATATAAACTTTTTTTTTCTCCCCCACCCCTAAATACAAACGTTTAAGACTAGGGACCATGTGTTCTTGTTCCTTGGTTTATCTCCATACAGTGTGTAACCTGTGCATGTGAAGCACTCACTGTGAATACATACCGAAATTCTTTCTTCATCTAGTTCTTTGCATATCATCCTAGCAAATAGAAAGAATGATATCAGGGCACCTGGGTGGCTCAGTCCGTTAAGCATCTGCCTTCAGCTCAGGTCATGATCCCAGGGTCCTGGGATTGAGCCCTACATCAGGCTCTCTGCTCAGCCGGGAGTCTGCTTCTCCCTCTCCTTCTGCTGCTCGCCCTGCTTGTGCTCCACCCCCCCAATTCTCTCTCTCTGTCAAATAAAGAGAAAAAGAATGATATCATGTGTATCAAGATGACAAAGACTTTTTGACACCTCTGTTTTTAAAAATTAGTCTAAAAACAATAACTAGTTGGATTTCCTATGGCCCTCCCAACACCTAGCACTTCTGCTGACTCCCTGGGGAGCTCTAAGCTTCAGCAGCTTAGGAAAACAAAGATTTGATGGCTCCTATTTACTGTTTTGAGTTCTGATTTTTATTCTCAACAGCTTAGTTTTATTGAGAATAGCTCCTGTTTTGTTCCAGTACCTGAGGCTATAGATGAGGCCTGTGCTAATTTGCATGGCTGCAGAATTCAGTTTTCACCTTTTTGTTAGAAATCCCACAAGTCAAAGGGTTTGTGTCATTATGCTATTTTAGTTCTCTACAAATATCACATCATGGCAAGACAAATTGTTGCAGTGTCAGGAATTAATTCTGTTTTCTGATGAAGGAGAATTACTTTTCAGTCAGTGGATTGTATACCTGGAAGAAGATAAAAAATTTGATTTAATATGTGTTTTGAAGACCTTATATTCCTTGCTTTCCATACAAATATTTTAAAAATTTAATCTTTTGAGATTTAGAAGAGATGCATTTATTATGCATTTTGTATAACTTTTCATAACATGAAGACTAAGTTGTCAATCAAAACTAATAGAATAAAATAAAAATTTCCTATATCATAAGAGGGAGTTGTTTAGAAGGTAACAGCGGAACTGTACAGTTGGTCATCAAAGTTTATAATACCAGGATGGAAATATAATGAATGGGATCATCACCAAAAAAGAAAAAATATCCCGTCCAACCCATCATGATAAAAAACTTTTCTTATGATATTCTTAATATCTGGGAGGGATCTACCTACTAAGAATTCCTGGATTATTTTTAGAACACTGGGTCATTTAAGATAAAAATAATGCCAACAGTAGATTCTTGAAAACTCTAAAATCTTGCTCCTACTCTGTAATGCAACCTCTAATAGAGTGTGTTGAAAATTTTGCTGGTGTCCTGCCTTTCCTATTAGGTGGATTCATTGAAAAAATGAAAAATTCAGTTAGATAATTTTTGGTATGGCCTAATATTTTATGTGTAGCAACAAGACTTTTTTTTAACAACACAGTAATTTCTGTATAAGCAATAATCTCCTATGCTGTCAGTGGGATGTAAATGGGCACAATAACCATGGAAAGCAGATTAGAACAAACATCCACTTTGGCCAAACCACTTTTGGAAAACTGTAAATGGCAAAACAGACCATGCACCTATCCTACTAGCCAGCAATCTCACTATACAACATACTCTAAAAAAATTTCTTGTGCATATACCCCAGGAGAGATCGTACAATAATTTTTACACAGCACTGTTAATAATAGCAACCCAAATCTGTCTGTCCATCAACAGTAGAGTAGAGAAATAAGTTGCGATATACAGCAGAAGAAATAACTTACAATTATACTCAATAACATGGTTAGATTCCCCAAACATACTATTGACCAAAAGAGGCAGAATGTATGCATTCTAAGTTGAGATATATCAAGTTCAAAGTAGATTAAACTGAACAATATGTTTTAGAGTACATATGTAGAGAATCAAGCTGTTAAGAGAAGCAAGGGAATAATTTTCACAAAATTCCCAATAGTGTTTAATATTCTGGAGGAGAGAGGGGAAGAGATCAGGATTGGGTACAGGAGGCTTTTGGAGTATATTTTGCTTTCTGGCATGGGTACATGAGTGTTGACGATTATTCCTTAAACGCTACACATGTGTTTTCACCCTATGCTTCTGCTCTTCTTCACAATCAAGCATACAGAGAAAGGCAGCCTGGTTTGGGTTCTTGATGTCTGAGGTCCCTGTACCTCCAAAGGATGTACAGGATGTAGAGTCCACAGTTCACAACCGAAAGAAAGAGGAAAAGCCCTTCCACAAAAGGCAATCCCCACATAGACATTTTACCTTAGGCCGAATCTCGTGCAGGCCTGTTAAAACAATCACTCTGGATTTGCCACAATGGGAAAGTAATGGCAAGCATGACTTTAAGCAGAAGTACGAAGGGGCCTGTTTGCAGTGAGGGGGACTTGGTTCTGAGGCTTAGAAATTTGCACACTGCCAGTGAGGGGACTCATATTGGCCATAGACATGTTAGGTTTGACCCACATGTATTTATAATTTTTTAGTTAGTTGCCAGCAACTTTAAAACAGATTTTGTGTGAAAATCTTGAATTTCAGTTCCTCTTGAAAGATCAAATATGATAGCATTGGATCCATATTTAGACAGAATATTCACTCTTCAGTTCAGCACTGTCCTCATCAGTCCCTATTGGTTTACACTCAGGTTGTTCATTAAATTCATCCAGCTCTAAAGGCGTGTGCGACACCTGACTGTGGATTCTGTGAGTGGCATGAAAATATGGTCCTTTTGCTTCTAGTTTTCCAGATATAAGACTGGGCTTGGCAGAGGCCAAGGTAATGCCCGCGGAGGTGGGGCACTAACTCATGTGGTCCAGGAAGCAGCAGTGAAGGCCCTTGGGGCCAGCCGCAGGGATCCAGCAGGGAGGGGCTGGGTTTAGTAGGCCTGGCCAGTGGAAACCCCATGGCTGCTCCTCAGGCCTCACAGCAGCCTAGACAGAGAGAATGTCAGTAGGGTAAGGACCAATGGTGAACACTTTTCTGCTTTTTTCTGGATGACAGAAACTCAAGATCCTGGTATAATACAAGGAGGGGTGGATGGCAAGGGGAGAAAGCCACAGAAGTGAATTGATACTGGGCATCTCATTGCTCTTGAAGAGGTGAGCTCAGAAACAGATTTGACTTGATAAAGAAAAGGAAATGTAATCTTTTTTGCATTTTGATTATAGTGAAAACATTCACTCCTGCCTTTTATGTGGTGTTTTACAACTACCAATTTTGATGGGAGTGAAAAAAAAATTAACATATAAGTACATCCAGCCTCTTTCTCTCCTCCCATTCAAAACAGTGACTCTTGAATTTGAATTTGCTAATTATTTTCCTTGCTCTTCCTCACCTTCCATTTTCTTTCCCATAACAGCCCCTGTCCTTGCAGAGGCCAAAGCAGAATCAGAAATGGGGGGGGGGGGGGAAAAACTTAAAAGAGGGGGGGGGGGGGGGGGGGGAAAACAGATTAAAGGTTGGGGGGAGGGGGTTGGAGAAACCAAACTGAACTTCTTAACAAACAGCTGGAACTGGGAGAGGGGAGAAGAAGAAAAGGGGTGGGGAGGGTGGGCAGAGGGAAGGAGGCTGGGAGGCAGCAGAACAGCAGAACAGGTGAGTCAGTTCAGCCAGGGAGGGAGCCAGAGGTGAGCAAGAACTTTGTTGAGGACAGAAAGGCAGATAGTGAGTGGCAGGTGTTGCTTGTCATGAAATAAGTAGGATGCCCATCATATTTAAAATTTTTAATATTTACAACAGAATGAGATTGGAATTGCTATTGGGTAGATGAAGGGGGTGCTGTTTGAAATCTTCTTCTCTGGGGTGCCTGGGTGGCTCAGATGGTTAAGCGTCTGCCTTTGGCTCAGGTCATGATCTCCAGGTCCTGGGATTGAGCCCCATGTCCAGCTCCCAGCTCAGCCGGGAATCTGCTTCTCCCTCTCCTTCTGCCTCTTCCCCTGCTTGTGCTCTCTCTGTCTCTCTCTCTCAAATGGATAGATAAAATCTTTAAAAAGAAAAAAAAAGAAATCTTCTCTGAATCTGATGCTGGTACTGAGAAGAAAGGGGACAATGAGGATGTAGGACTCACAGTTACCCCACAGTGGGGAGTCTAGAGTGAAGGGGGGACTTCAGTTAGGAGGGAGAGGCTTGTCCAACTTTAGACCTAGGCAGATGAAGGAGTGGATTGCAATGGAACTTACAAGACTTGGGCAAAGTCTTGGGCAAAGGCCTGAATCCAAAAGGGGTCAGCAAGGATGTGCATTTCTATACTGTGGGCATGGGTGGGAGGCTCTCCTGGTTGGGAAGGCAGTCAGATGAAGGCAGGGAAACTATGCCCTTGGTTGTTGCTGGGATCACTAAAAGGTCCTCACTATTTTAGGGAGGATATTTGGTTAAACATTTTCCATTTATTTGCCTAACCTGACCATGCCTTACTGTTGGTTGGTGGGGATTTATTTATTTAGGATAAAAACAAGTGTTGAATTTTATGATTGCCATAATGTCGATCAAGCCACTCTAAGTATTGGAATTCAAAGATATTAAAATTCAACTCATTTAAATTCAACACATATTTGCATAATGCCTATTGTTTCTATAGTATTTGAATTTTGCCAATGTGCCAACAGTGTTCTCTATAGCATTTTTCCTAGATCCAGGATCCCATCCAGGATCACCCAGTGCATTTAATTGTCATAGACCTCTTTTACATGAAACAATTCTGCCTTTTTTTGTCTTTCATGACATCAACATTGTGAAAAGTATAAGCCAGTTGTTGCATAGAATATTCCTCATAGTACATAATATATACTCTGTATATAATCTTCTTAAGGCTAAGAAAGATACAGAGAGAGAATCTTAGTGCTCAAGGGACCTGTGAAATTATTCCCATAATGCTTAATTATAAAGATAAGTAAACTATTTGTCTACAAGCTAATTTAAAATTTATTTTAAAAGAGTACTTCAGACATTACATTTTTATTAGGTAGTTGGTACATACAGAATGGTTTGGTTGGGGCTGAAGTATATTCAAAAGGTTCCATGAAAGAATCAGGAGGCTGAAGGCTGGTACAACTTGGATAGAGAGAACCCAGGATGTCAAGTACCTTATGAACAAGGTGCCTCTCAGGGGCAAATTACATTTTCCAAAGATGACAATAGCTCTTTCTAGGATCTGGCCACCTCTTTATCAAGTGAGGAGTCCAAGTCTCTGCTTCCTTGAATTTGGCTGAACTTGTGACTCTTTCCATAAATGCAGTGAAAGTGACACTGAGTGGCTTCCCAGGCTAGGTTAGAAAAGGCCACACAGTTTCTGCCTGGTTCCTTGGAATGGAAGCCCAAGCAGCCCATGGAAAAGAATCAAAACATTGGGCCCCTATGCCTGACTGAGCTCCTTGGCAACAGCCATTACCAACTTTCCAGCTATGTGAGCAAGAAATCTTGAAGGTAAGTCCTCTGGCCCCCAGTGGAACAGCCCCAGTTAGCACTATAGAAAACAGAATAACTGCTCCCACTGGGCCCTGCCCAAGTTGAAGATTTGTGTGAAAAAAAATGTATGTATTGTAACTGTTTGAACCATCTAAGTTTGGGATGTAGTTTGTGGCTACATAGCTGTTGATAATCAGAATACTATCTGTCAGTTGTCACATGAGAAAGAAGCAAGAAACCAGGAGTGAGGAGCTCAGAATCCTTTTAGATACAAAACAAAAACAGTGTTCTAGTTCATGGATACTACAATTGAAAGGACCCAATCAGAAGAAGTTAAATGGAAATCTCTTATGGATGGACCTCATAAGCAAGAAAGAGCAGTAACACCTGAAAGATTCTAGCTTTAAAAAGTTCACTGAAGGCTCCAAGCATGGCTCTGAAAATTTTGCTGGATCATCCCTTCAACCTCCTGCACTCTATCCTGGTCCTTCCCAGTAAAGACCATATCCCATCTTTGTCCTGCTTCTCTGCTTTACAGTAACAGTCTTCTGGCCACTCCCTGCCTCACCATGAGGGCTTAACTCCAGGTCATTGAAACCTGGACCTTTGAAAAGTGAAACGGACTGCAGGAGCTTCAACAGCATAGACCCAAAGTCAACAAAGGCAGTCATAGCCATTGTGTTTAAGACCAGCCCAACTCCACAAGAGTCGCTGCACCAAGAAACCAGATCCTGAGTCTATCTCAGGAAAATAAGAGCTACTATATGATAAAGACTTACCAAAGGCAGGTTAGGATTTTCTCCCATTGGTCTATAGCAGTCCCTTGACAGCCATAGAAAGAGCCTTCAATCTTTTCTAAAATTTGTTAGCAGCTCTTTTTCCTTTTCTCAAGTACATTTAGGGTGTAGTTGGAAGACTTAATTGCAATTGATGAGCTGTAGTTAGGGTCTTAGGGTTTCCCTAGAGTTTAGGGCCAACAGCTATGGAATCTTATTAGAAAATTTAATTAATGTATTTCCATTACATTTTCATTTACTAGGGGGGAAACCAGAACAGTGATGAAAGGATTTTTATAGAAATGAAAAAAGTTAGGTAAATTACCATTTTTTAAGCCTCATTACAATAGAAAAACACTCTTTTAATGTAATCTTATTCAGTCGAGTGAGTAAAAATGCTTCTCTGCACTTTTTCTAAAATTGCTTTTCCTCTTCCTAGGTTTAAAACAAATTAAGACTCAAAAAGATATTCCAGCTTCCAGTGAAATCAGTTCATCATGGATTGGGAAAGATACAATCTTGATTATAAAGGGTGAATGGAACAAAGATTACCATGGCCAAGAGACAGCATTAATGTCTGATTACTCAAAGGAGGAAAAATACCTCATACAATTTTGTCCATTATATTATAATAGACATTACTGTGCTAAAATATATCCCCATCAATCTACCAAAATGACTAAAATTCCACAAATAAAGATTCATTAATTTTCAGTAAGCCTTTTTACATTTAGGATCAATCTATTAAAATATTATTATTTCTAGAGAGTATTATTATTTCTGGAGAGAGTATTATATCACTTATGATCAGTTTTTAAAGTTTTATCTTAGACTTTTTGAAATAAAGAATTGTTGCCTTGGAAAGCTATAACAATTATCCTGGGTGAAGGATGATGTCAGGATAGGTATATTTTGATGTGAAAAGGAGTTTAATAGTTTTTCAGGAAAGCCAGTCTTTATGGGAGGAAATGGATGCATAAAGTTGAAGTGCAGTCTTCCATTATTTTCCACGGTTGACCTTTACCTTTGGTAATAGAAGCAGGGTAAACTACATTATGATTTCTTAATAATTACTGAGTTTAACATAATGAAAATCCCTCCCCCCCCCC